>NW_026925001.1:0-15000 GCF_032062105.1 Saccostrea cuccullata
TAAGCTTCTGCGTCACGGGACCTTGGCTTAGTCTGTCTTATTCGAAAAATCGGTTTTCACGCCACGCAGTGGGATTCGAACCCGCAATGTAAATATCACTCCTTACATAGCTACTCTAGAGCAGACGTTCTAAACATTGCGCCACGTGAGCGACATTACAAGGAATAAGAAATAAAAACAAATAGTTCAAAACTGCGATGCATATATCCTTTTATTTAGAATAACTTTAAACACAAAGAATATTGCTTTCAAAGGTATTTGTTTCATATATTCATGAAAGTCTGACGGACTCATCAGTAACAATCACTATAATGGAGTAAAAAGGTTTCTGGTCCAAATTCTTAAAAAAAAATTAAGATAAACTCGACGCTTAACACGTGTAATTAATAGTACATAGGTAACATACACCATAGAAATGTTCAATTTCAAGTAAATGAATTAAGAGTTCAGAGCTTTCTTGAGCTTTTAGCAACAAATCTTTTAATAACCCAGGTGCATACGACTGGAGTTTACCTTCTACGCAAGAGCACTTCAGATAATGTCCATCACCCAAACGTTGGAATTAAGAACCGCCAAAAATTCGGTTCGAAACCCTGGAAAATTTTCGTAAGTTTTAGGGATCTCCAGTAAACATGTGCATGTATGAGCAACAGGGCGCCGCCCTAGTCCTGTAACATTCACAAACGAGACTTGAATGTTGTCTTGAAGTAACAAATCTGCACCAGTACAAAATCTCATGAATTTTTTCAGCGTAAAAATGTCGAGTTCCCTTACAAACCGTCTTAGATGGTTTGAAACAACAATCTCCTCGGGAGTCATAACTTCAGGAAATTGTAATAATGCTAAAACTTTTCTGGTTGTGGGAAGGAGGTTTTCGAAGAGTGTCTTCAGCTTCTTTTCTGATATGTTAAGCTTCCTAAGGTAAGGACTTATACAGTCTATAACAAACATACACGACTGAACCAGTTCTTTGTGTGCAATTTCTTCAAGAATTTTTGCAATAGTGTCCTGCTTAGGAATTCTTTTTATCTCATGCTGATCAAGAATTTCCAGAAACTCATCCATGTCAACAGATTCGATGTCCTTCAAAGCGGATTTCAAGCAAGCTGCATCACTTTCCGGAATGAATTTTAAGAATTCCTCCAGAAGGTTGCTATTTACCGTATTATATAAGCATTGTTCCAAAAATGCTATTGAAAGCTGAATTGGGAAATGTCCAACACTCTTCCATCCAAATACAATTATTTTCCCTACGGACTGCCATTCAAGCTCTCCATAATCATGTCTTAGACATGGGACTTTGAAAGAGCTTCCCAACGTGCATTCTTCATAAAAGGAATTCCAGAACTCGCAGAGGACATCTCTGGTGACTCCGCCCCCATCCTCAGCAGTTTCAGCCACTCCGTTTGGTAATAACACAGTCAAAGTAACAATGTCACCAAAGGGATCAATTCTTTTAAACTCTTGAATCATTTCTTTGAGGATCTGTCCTCTGTGCAAAGTAATTTTATGTTCAGTAGTGGAGAGGAGGGTTCGATCTATAATTTCTGGCGTATTCTCGTTATCACTCTCGTCCATACCGTCAGTAATACCTGCAAGATTGATTGCTTGCTTTAGGATATCGTCTTTTTCTGTTCCATAATCAGACCCCAAAGATGGTAAACTCGCATCCTCATCCGAATCAACTATTTTTGGTACCTTCTTCCGGCGTAAGGTTACATGAAGTTGTGGTAAATCGTCGTCGCCGTCAGACTTTCTGTTACTACTTTCTGGCAGTTCATCATCCGTGTCTTTGTTTTCTTCAGCATCAATACTTTTTGTTGGTCCATTGTCTTCTGTTGTGAAATAAAATCGCAAAAGAGGAAGTTTGGTCTCCTCGTACATTTCTTTCACAGTCATGTCTTCACGGACCCTTCTGCTGCTAAAGTCTTTTAAGTCGCAAAGAAAGTCCGTAACTGGTCCTTTTGGGGATTCCCCAAGGGGAAAAAATAATCTCTTCCCTTCTTTTATCAAATCTTTCTTTGTTGCATCTTTCTTTACGTTGATTTTTCTTGTCCCTCCTCCCTTTTTAAGTCGTACTTGAACTCCTTTATGAAGCCATCCCAGTTCAATTTTCCTGGTATGCTTCTGTGCATTCCTGTTGCCCCTCAGCCTTGGCCTCATGTCTTCTGAATCTTCTTCTCCTGATGACTCTTTTCTCGGCTTTCTCTTCTGTCTACAGTCTTCAATTTTTTTTCGTAGGACAGAGAGTAGATTTTCTCTTTTACCGTCTTGTTTTTTCTCTTTCTGTTTTTGTGTGACGAATCTTTTTAGTCTAAGCCTGTCACCATGAAGGGGTATGTATTCAGAGAGTTCTTCATCTGTCATTGAGAATATCAATTCAGGGTCAATCTGATAAACATAAAACAAGGGGTTAGAAATCACTTCATGCTTGAAATATCTTGTCAACTTGTCAATTATGAAAACCTATCTCTTCTCAATCAAAATGTTTTAAGGAAAAATTGGCATTCTTGAAAAGTAGGTCAAACTTCAATGTAATGAGGTCAAAAATTAAAAAAAAAAAATAAAAGTGTATTTAGAAAGGTCTTGTCACATGAAACAAGATGTGTTTGTAAATAACAGATGCCCCGTATGGTAAGATAGCATAGGTTAAGCTTTCTCAAATGCAGATCAAAATATGTTGGTACCTAAAGTAAGGCCTTTTCACAAGAAATGCAAATGAGAAATATAATAATATACAAAGGCTGTCACCAAGGTTAACGTTTACGAAGGTGGGACAAACTCCGGGCTCAAGATCAAAAGGTCAAGGGCCTTGTCTAAAAGAATATGTATGGGGATTATGAAAGCGATGGCCCTTACCGTTCGAAAGATATGGCAAAGGTTAATGTTTGAAAAAAGTAAGTCAAACTCCAAGGTCAAGGTCAAAGGTTCAAAGTTGCTGATATCCAATGAAAGGTCTTCTCACAATGATTACATATGTGAGGCATGAAAGCCCACGCTCTTACCGATTAAAAGTTTTTTTTCATAAGTACGATAATTTCCAGGGTCAAGGTCAAAAGGTCAAAATTTTTTATTTCAAATGAGGGTCTTGCAACAAAAAATTGATATTTGAAATATGAAAGTCCTTGTATCTACCGTTTAAAAATTAGGACCAAAGTAAAAGTTTGGATTTTTTATGTAAAACTCGATCAAACTCCGGAATCAAGGTAATAGTGTCAAGGTTCTTGATATAAAATGAAATGTGTTGTTACAGCGATTGATTGTTTGAAGTATGAAAGCCTAGTACTAAACCTTTAAAAAATATGGTCAAGGTTGTATTTTAAAAGTAGGTTAAAACTCCCAGGTCAATGATTCCCTAATATGGACCCGCCCTACCACCTTGCGCCATGGTTTTAACAATTTAAAATCTACACTATCCCAAGATGCTTATTTTAATATTCATATGAAGCAGAGTTTATGCAAAATCGTATGCGTGAAAATAAGAAAACACTTGCTGTGGCCTTCAACTCGACATTAAGATATATCGACGACGTATTCCTACGTCGATACGATATATCCCGGTGAGCTTGAGATAAAAGATACCACAGAGTCTGACACTTTTGTTTCATACTTGGATATTTTACTTGAAAAAGAAAAATCATGCTTTACGTATGAAAATTTTCTAAAAAGAGATAAATTATTGATAATCAAGTTGATGAAACAAGTATATCAGCAGTCTCGTTTAAAGTAATCATTTCGTTGGGTCTATGATCGAGACCTTGTCAGCAAATACAATTTATCATAGAGTCAAATGTTGACTGACGTTTTTCATACCGATTGTTAGTCCATTATTTATACACTGAATTGACGACGGATTTTTCCCGTTATTTCCTGATCATGACAAGGAGCACACGGCAGGTGTGACCGGTCGGCAGGAGATGCCCACTCCTCCATTGCACCTGATCCAACCCCTCTAGGGTATCTAGGGTCCCTGTTTGTTATGCTCTTATTGTATTGTTTTATGGACTTTGAGATTGAATACTGTTCGTTATCTCTGTATCTTTCTTCCACATAATTTTCAGCTTTCCTGACCCTGTGGATCCTGAGAAAAAGATGTTACTTGAATTCCCTATTGTGGGCCCGCCTACCCCTGGGGGTCATGATTTTATTAATTTGAAATCTTCACTTCCCCAGGATGCTTCAGCTTCAGAAGTTTCAGCTTTTCTGGATCAGTGGTTCTTTAGAAGACGATTTTTAAAGATTTGTTCTATATATTTCTATGTAAAACTTGAATTCCCTATTGTGGCCCAGCCCTACACACTGGATTCATGATTTTCAGAATTTAGAATTAACACTACCCAAGGATGCTTCCACATACATGTAAGTTTCAGCTTTCTTGGCCAAGTGTTCTTGAGCAGAAGTTTTTTAGTGATCCCACCCTATTTTTGCCTTTTCTTGATTATCTCCCCTTGTAAGGGGACTTGGCCCTTCATTTTAACAATTTAAACTCCTCTTCACCCTAGGATACTTTGTACCAAGTTTGGTCCATTGGTTCTTGAGAAAAAGTCGAAAATGTGAAAAGTTTACAGACGGACGGACGGAGAGAATGTGATCAGAAGAGCTCACTCGAGCCTTCGGAAGCTCAGGTCCTCCCTTGAATACCAATTATTTTTAAGAATACTGATACTGTGAATGATGGAAACTTCACGTTGTTTTGCTAAAATCAAAGTTATAATTTTTGGTAAAGGAAGCCGATAATGGAAGATAAGACTATCGTAATGTTAAAATGATTTCTAGCATATGCGATAATTTAAAAAATCAGTTGATTTTCAATAAGCGATGTTTGACAAATGGTTAAGAGGCAGTCCTCCGAAAAACCAGGCAATATTGTATTAATAGGCGGCACATCGAATTTTTTAATGTGAGGAATATTTGATATAATTTATTCAAAACAATATCAATGTAGTCCAAAAGGAATAATGTAAATGAAGATTTGTTTGAAAAATTGCTTATTTAGTAAAATATCCTTGTGTTTTGTGTTTTTGAATTCTCCTATATAAACCATTGAATGTAGGTCAGAAACAAAGAACTGTAATTTCTCATACATTTTAACGGGACTATAATTCACTAATAACTAAATCTGGAAATATTTCATCTTTTTGTTTAAAAAATAAAATCAGTGGGAAAAACACCTTCGATAGTAATTTTCTGGCAAAATACACAGACATTTTTATGAAATTTAGCAAAATTAATGAATCTATCAAACTACGGCACCTGCCACGTATATAACATGTTAGAAAAATAAATCATGTGATTTGTTTTAATCATATTACAACAAAAGAGCCAAATTTAACATTAAAATTATAGTAATTTTTTATATAATTCCGGTCGGGATCGGTTTCATTTGGGAAAATTATTTAAAAAAAAAGGTAAATTTGACTTCCTTTATTTCTTACCTGTTCCCACTAATTTTACAAAGTGACTCAAAAGATTGTACTTTGTATATCTATAATAAAATGAGAAAAAAATATGTCCTTGTAATGTATTTGGTTTATAAGATAATGAAAATTGGATACTGAATTCAAATAGTTACTTGCTAAACTCAAATTTGGACCATATATTTTTTTGAAGAAGTATAAATTGGAGTCTTATAAAAGATAAGAGTCTATGCTATAAATAATATTCATCGACACGTTATGCCCCTTATGCAAATTATCCCATGTTTCCCACTATTGTTGATCATGTGCCCCGGCATACTATTATACTAACTAGACAGTGATTCCTTAAATGTATGACTTTGAGATATCTGGTATGAAACAACAGAACTCTGAAAAATGTTTTATTATGGTACCAGAACGGGGAAAACGTAAATCTGTTAAATCGTGGGAAATGAATGATCGAGAAAAACGACACTGCATGCATGAGGACAGAATTCTTTTAATCTTCAACTGTCACGTGATACGTATTTAGGCCTATATCCGGTTTGAAATTCAGATGAACCGATGCACAAATGAAAGCAATGAGTATCAATTTAAGAAATAAGGTATCATTTTTAAGCGGTTAGCTTCGCTAGCCGCTTTATGGCATGTGTCCGATTGTTATCGACACCGGAAACTTCCATAAGGCGCTACCTATCGACAACGGAAACTTCAACAAAGCCTCTACCTAGTACCCATGATTTGTTTCTAACACATATTACATATGTTAAATAAAATCAAGACTATCAAAACAACATAATCTTTCGGTTTTTAATTTTTTTTTCTGATTTTGTTTGTCAATAAAATAAATTTATAATTGTTGTATTTTAAAAAGTTTATGTATAGGAGCATTTGGTGTCGAGATTATATTTCCGTGACATCAGCTGATGGCAATCGGGCCCTGTGACGAAATTCGAAGTCAGTATGCAGTTTAGCTGATAACATTATCAACGCGTTAGATTTAAACTTTAGGAAGAAATGTATAGCGAGAAATATCATATTTGAATCCAATATGCACAGAAAAAAGAGGCATGATTGCCATGAAAAATCTTGACAATTAGCACAAATTGAAAATTATATCTAATGAATGATTATTTTTGAAAGTTTGCTAAATTCCCATGCAAGGTATAAGTTGTAAAAATACTTTTTAAATTTGAATTTGTCCAATTTGTTAATTATCATTTTGAGCCTTTGAGAAGTAATAAAAATTAAAATACAGATTTTTACAGGCATATTGATAGAAATTCGCATACTTGTTTTTAGTATAAAAAAAACAAAACAAAACAAAACAAAACAATAAAAAAAAAAACAATTTATTGCTTATGCGACATATTGAAAAAAGTCACAATGATACCTAGGTAATTCTTGCAATGGACAATTAAATTGTTTTTTATACACTGACATTTAGTGAACCTTTGAATATTTAAAATACTAGTATTGATGGATTAAACAACAACTTTCCTTTTCACACATTTTTTTATACAATATTTCATGAAAAATATTTACCAAATACTCAGTATATGTTCGTTTATACATATCGTGCAATACTCTTTTTTAAATAATTGTCATATACCATTTACTTATTCGAACATTTAATTGTATGAAAAGTAAATAATGTACATTTCTTAAAATGTTATTATCTTGTTTACTTGTCTTTCTTCCTGTGAGAGAAATAGTTAATAATATTAATAAACAGATGCACTCAGTATCTGTATCAAAATACAGAATGAACAGTGATCGGTCTCAAAAGAAAAACGGATCCTTGAAAGTTCCGGTGCCTAGGAAAAGTAAGCATCCCCAATGACAGTTACACCTGCTGACCTGCAGTGAGCCTACGAAACTGAAGCTCTCTGAAATTAATTAATTCTCTGCTCGTCCATCCGTTTTTCTCAGACTAGCCAGCTAAAGATCTATGTATAGTACTCCAAACCAATTAATTTGAAGAATTTGAATTATCATTTTATTTTCTTTTTGAGTTGTTTGCTATAGTAGCCTTTACAGTTACCTAATTTCAGAATCAATAGACCATGAAAGCCAATTAAATTTGCAACATCAACATATTTTTTTTTTTCGTTCTGAGCACTTTTGGACGCCACCAATGGAGACAATTAGGGAGAATTTTTTTAAATTGAACTTCCTGTCTTTCAAACTGAAAATCTCAGGTTGATATTTTGACACAAACATTTGTGACATCAGTCTGGGATATTATTGGTTTTACTATTTAGTTAAGTACTACAACATTCAGTGTGTCTGCTTTTTCGCTGATGACAATGGAAAAAGATATGCATGCTTACTTTAGTGTCATCATTCAATGCATTTTTTTGTTATTGTACACTGTACATATTCGATGAAAGCATGCTAGCCGCTTTTCAGTACTTTCAGTACTTTGATTAAACATATATCGTGATATAAATACGGGTTGGTCAATGGATTAAATTCCATAAAGCCCGAAGGGCTTTATAATGAATTTAATCTTGTACCAACCCGTATTTATAGCCCGATAGATGTTTTAAAATGATACCTTATTACTTAAATTTACATTTGTGACTTATTCATACGTTATATTTGTCTGATTATGACTTTGAACGTGTGAAATGCATTATTTTTCAAACCCAACGGCAAGTATTTAATCCACTGATCGCGCGTCGACCCTTTATGACGGCACTGAGAAATTACGTCAAACGATTATCCAAACGCACATCTATGACCTCTTGACCCCATACCTGTATTTATACAGTTATAGATACGCATTCCTTTCAGTAGTGTTATATAAAGGAAAACATTTGAAATGTAAATATAACTGTATAACTGTATAATGTTAAAAACCAATATCATTATCGGATCTTTAAGATTTTATGAAGAGCGGGTACATGGACATTGTAGCAGGTGGATGTCTAATTTTTCTTCTTCGTATTTGTTTATTTCGTAAATCTTTAATGTGAATTTAGCGACCTTTAAAACTGACGTGGTTAATGGACGTAACAGCCGCTTGTGACGTCAGATGACGCAATAACGCAATAACGCAAACAAACATTGCCAGGAAAAAAGGTGACGAATTAATTTTAAACGCACATTTGTAGTATTTTCACGTTAATTTAACAGGGTTATAGTTTTTAACTAAATTGAGTCAAAACATTGTATATTTTGTTGTTCCTTTATTACAGAAAATGGATTTAGTTCCTACTGTGTATTCTAACGCGCGGTGACAAGGTTTCGCGTATGTAATAGAATGTCGTGGGTTTCTAATGAATATCATAAGGAAAAATATACGGAATGTAAATATTTAATCATAAAGCTCTTTGGGCTTTATGGAATTTAATCTCGTGACCAACCCGTATTTATATCCCGATAGATGTTTAAAAATGATACCTTATTTTTTAGTAAATTATTTCCAGAGAATTTTGGTATTTGAGAACGTTTTTTTTTTTCGTCAGCATGTTTAGACTAGAGCCATTTTGAATTTTCAGCAACGTAAATGTTATGGTGATGTATTCATCGTGCGCATTGTTTTTTATGCATAAAATTTAATATAAAAGTTAAAGAAACTTTATTTTATTTTATTATTAATTCAAAATCATAATGAAATGATAAGAAATGAATGTAATATTTTTTTCCTTTGATAGATGTATCAAAGAAAAAAGTTGACCGAAAAACTTTTATATCAATGCGCTAGGCGCATTGATGAAGTTTTCCTCCAAATTTTTCTTTGAGACATCGATCAAAGAAAAAAAAAATGATGTATTGTAAACAATTACTTTTACGTTTTACAAAACTATATTATTTTACCCTGCAAAACAGCAGTACCGCAGTTACCGTGAAATGGTGTAGTATACCGAAACAATCATAGGCGATTCAATTTTTTATGAGATATTTCTACATTAAAAAAAACACTTTGTAGGCATGATTACAGATACATGCGCTTTTAGAGATTGTATGATAGGTAACCCATTGTGTCCTAAAACAAAGCAGTTAAATTATTTTTAAAAAAATATTTTCACTGACATTTCGAAGAATTATCGTTGTCTCAATTTTGCTAGAATTCCAAGTATGATTTTGACATCGCATGTCGAAATGTTTTGACGTCATAATAACATTGCTAAAAATATGACGTCACATACTTGCGATTCCTTGAACGCTCCGCCCACTGAACACTTTGATTGGTTGAATTACTAATAAATATTCACGAGGGAGTAGTCCCAGGGAATAGCTCTGATTTTCCAGGTAGTAGTCTTCAGATGAGCGAAAGAGTCTCTTCTCGGGGAAATAGACAGTTTTATGGTATTTATTTTATATAGAGTAATTACAGTTGAGGTATAATAGATGTATTTATGCATGTTGAACTTCCAATTGAGAAAAACAAAATTACTGATTATATTATTAAAATGGTAGTTTAATAAGAAAGACCTACTAGTAGTTCGATATAAAAGCTTAAATGAATTATTCTTGTCATTCAATTGATTGGCATTGTGCATTTAAATCTTGTACTTGTATAATTATTTACAAAGTGAGAATGAAACTGAATTGAAAAAGAAATGATTTGACAGGATATAATCTCAATGTTTCATTTGAGTTTCTTTCTCACCATTTATTTCGATTACCTGTTCCTTTTTTCTCCACAGCTGGAATACAGTGAAACTGCAGACTCTAGAATAGTGCAGAACACTCAGACAATTCTGCTTTATATACTCTTGAGATAGTCTATTTTTCTCTAAGGGGTGTCAGGTTATAACATTTTAAAACTAGTGTTCAGGCCTCAAGTACTGTGTTGTATTAGTATTTTTTATGTTGTTCCACAAGAACTTTTGTAACGAATATTAATCCAATGGTTCTATTAAGCTTGGGAAAGAAAGTAATTGTTTAAAACCTCACAGGAAATAACTGTAAATATATTACATTTAGCATGTACGATATTTAGCAGAAAACGATTTTATTACTATAGTAAGCGTATACATGTATTTGATTTTGCGCATTTTCATGTATCATTGTTTTAGATATTTAGCGATTTTCTTGAATTAGTGGAAGTATCTTTCCACCGAAAAGCTCTAAAAGAATACGCCGCCAATGTAATACGTTTGTAGTATTTCGAAAAAATAAAACTTCCTGACTTTGAAATTTGCAGACAAGGAGTAATGAGTCCTAATTGCTATATCCAGATTCTAATGAGAAATGAATTAAATTAAACAGACTAGAGAGAGAGAGAGAGAGACAGACAGACAGAGAGAAAGACAGTGAGTGAGTGAGAGAGAGAGAGAGAGAGAGAGAGAGACAGACAGAAATACATTGAGACAGAGAGAGAGAGAGAGAGCGAGATTTTTTACGGTTTGGATTTTGCGACAAAGTGAGCAAGGTGCTTAGCTTCTACTCAAAATTATTGTTGATGCATGCATTGTGGCAATGCACTTTGAAAACATTACACACTAGTTTTTCATAGTGCGTTGAAAATAGGACAAAATCAACTCGCTTTGAAAAACAATTTCAAGGTGCGCTGTAACAAATCAATGCATTCGACCTAAAAGGGGGGACATGGTGCACCTTCTAAAAGAGAAGCCATTGTCTCCAAGAGTATGCAAATCTAACAACACTTGAAAAATATCAAAGGTGTTACATTAAAGTTTTAGAATTCAGAGAATTTAAAACTAACTATTACAATCTAGATTGTTATAGTTAGTTTTAAATTCTCTGAATTCTAAAACTTTAATGTAACAAAGGCACTATTGTATGAGTGGGCCCTTTTACTGTGAAAAGGATTTTGCTAAAGAAGATAAGATTTTTTTTAAAAGTTCTACTTGTTTCAGATTTTGAAGACATTTTACGGTCAAAGGTCAAGGTAATAAATTCAAGAATTCTGTCTGTTTAACACTTTTTCCGCGCGATATCTCGATAGCCTAAGCTTTGAGCTTTCACAATGAAATTTTATACTACAACTTCCAATGACGTAGGGAAGACTTATTTACACATATTTCCCATTTATTACTATAAGTATGTATAGTGGGATGTGTCCTAATTTATGACCTTGAATTTTGTTCAGAGTTATCTCCCCTTTTTTCAATAATAAAAAAAATCAATTAAAAATTAATTGTAGTCGGTAATTTTTTATTTAAATTGTCATTCTATTTTCAATGCTTCGATGCATCTTTCCACCGCAGGATTTATTGATACCTTATAGCCAGTTATTTTGGCGGGGATATAAATTTGGTAATCCTAGTATTTCAATTTTTATTTTGAAAAAAGTAATAAATTCATACTTCTGTGTGACCGCCCGCCTTTCCTAAAGTGCACCCCCTAGATCTGTGCATGCTTTTCTTTTTCTCCCGAGTGGGATAGATAGAATTAGCTTGTTTTTCATAAAGTAAGCATTTGGGTTATGACATCTTATTGAATCTGATAAATGGGTTTGTAAGAACAATGTATTAGTGTTGTTTATTTTGTTTCAATTCTAGTGGGTTTTTTTACGGAAGCCCGTTGGTGCCAACTATGAAAAATATTTTATCTGGCAGCCGCCACTAGTATATTTGGTGGCCGCCACCACTTATTATTTGGCGGCCGCCACATAATTTTTATGACGGCCGCCATATAATTTATCTGGCGGCCGCCACATATTTTTTTTTGGTGGTCACTATACAATATGTGGCGGCCGCCACTTATTATTTGGCGGCCACCACATAATTTATCTGGTGGCCGCTATACAACATCTGGCGCCCGCCACATATTTAATTGGCGGCCGCCAAATATTATCCGGCGGTCGCCACTTATATATCTGGCGGCCGCTATATAATATTTGGCGGCCGCCACATAATTTATTTGTCGGCATCCAGGTAACACCTGGCTTCCTGATGCGCGCGCATGTTTTTATGTGTGGTTATAGGTGGATACAGTGTAAAAATTATAATAGCAACATAAATCAACCAAACTTTTAAGAGATTTATTATGAACCAACACTCCAATCCACACTACTAGTAGAAATGTTTTTGCATAGAGCAGATTAATATTTGATTTCAATTATGCAAGTATTTGTAGAGTGTTTCGATTATTCAGAAGCCTCATCAGGGGTCACGGACATAAATCATGGTGTTTGCTGTAAGCTATGATTGGTTGAGAATGAATAAAGTTTTGCATTTGGGATTTCCAAGAATTCGTTTTCTGTCATTTACTTTTTTATCAAAAAGCAGCGGTTGTGTCAACATCCATCTTCTTAACCCAATAACATTCACCTTTTGCAAAATAATTTATGTGGCGGCCGCCAAATAATAAGTAGCGGCCGCCAGATAAAATAATTTTCGTACGTGGCACCAACAGACTCCGTATTTTTTTTATATTTCAAGTTAAGATTTGGCTAGCTAGGTCAAAATAAGATAGGTAAAAAACTAAAATAAAAAATGTTTTATGCAAAGATTAGGCTAAAGAAAGATTACATGTTACATGGGACCTATCTGCATAAAATATATTTTTTTTCTGCATGTTCTAAAAAGTACTGCATAGGCTCGGATAGGCAAATTGAAAGTGGGAGGGGGCTAAAAAAGTAAAAAAGTAAACCCCAAATATATAATGTATATCTTTGCCCCCAAAAAGTGTGAGTGTCTAAACCCCCCCCCCCCCCCGTTTCCGACGCCTATGTACTAGAAAATGTTACGGATATTTCAATGGTTCTTTATTGCTATTCTAAGTTAAGGGTTCAGTATGGCTGTTATTGTATGGCAGGGACAATGGTGTCTCCGTTGTCTAAATACAGTATCCATGAAGATTCAACAATTAAGCGAAATGACAAACTCTAACAGGGTTAGTAGTGAGCTTGTGGAATCCCGTTTGGTGACCGTGGGATTGTTAAATCTGCTACAATGTCCATGTACCCGCTCTTCATAAAATCTTAAAGATCCGATAATGATATTGGTTTATAACTTCAAGAAATATTGTTCCGTGAATTTGAAATTAAGTTATTGTATATTTTCTGTTCTTTTGATTAAGAGATAAAAATGCATGAATCTGCATGCACGAACGCTTCTATTTCTATGCGGAGTGAACTGAGGATGAAAACGAGGTTTTAATTGGCTAAATCTGCTATAGACAAAAGAAATGCTGAAAGCACTTTCTTCAGTTTTCAGTTCTGTAATGGTTATAAGACGAAAACTGTCCATTATGTCAGATATTAGACGACCCGAGGCGCGTTAGCGCCGAGGAGAGTCTAATATCTGACACAATGGACAGTTTGAGGCTTATAACTTACTTAAAACATTTCACCATTGTCGAACATTTCCATTGTTAACTTATTGGACAGCTACAGGTAAGGTCTCGTTCTGCTTGAATGACTACCTGGCACTGTTCACCAAGTTAGGCCAAAGAAAACCAGTTTTGGTTTTTCTTCTGATTTTATTAATTGTAGGAATCATCGAGAGGTGTTTTATATCGATAAATATGAACATTAACTTTGTTTAGTCTAATTTGTCCGCATTGCGACATTTTTTATCTAAACTACGCATGCGTAAAAGTCAGTTCTACTAAATTCTTGACAATTTATTCATTTTTCAACGCAACGACCACGGATGACGACGTGCATTTTGATTTTGGAAAAAATGCCTTCAGAATCGGGTGTTTTGACGATGCCATTTACCGATTACACCAAGATGCCTCAGTTCAAGTTTTTACTATGAAATCCAGATATATATTATTATGTTTCGGAGTTTCCCGTTAACGGGTAATTTTTGTAAAGCAATAGGATTTGAAGTATTTTAATCCTACAACTGTTTAAGCATTTTCTTTGAAATTGGGAGATTATGTCTGGTGTATTTTTTTTGAAATGCAACACTTTCTCTTTTGTGTGCAGGTTTCAAACTCGGGAGGATTTTACCCCAACCACTCCTTTAAACAACGACAGACACTCGCTCAAACGACGCAGGAATAGGTGGACAAATGGTAATAAATCACTGAACGAAATTACAGATTCTGTTGGAATTTCGTGAGCAAAATTTTGTGCTAAATGCGGGAAAATGGATATTTCAATGAACAAAAAGCCCAACCTTGTGTTTAAGAGAACGCATTCTTCTCATTACGGTAATTCTTTGTGTCCATTGGATTCTATATTATCAGATTATGTTCCGTGAATCAAGCATTGGAAAATGAATCTATCATATAGCAATGGGCGGTGAATCCAGGAACTTTATGATCGGAGCCACGGATGCGTCTACAATAATGAATCTGAGACATTCAATTCACTGGATTTTTTGTGCCATTTTCAATAGGATTTTTTGTGAAATACTGACATTTAACGCTAGCCTACTATTTTCCTACGTTGTTCATATTAAATTGTTAGATTTGTCATTGCCTTTTAAGTGCTGTTTACTTATTTGCCTCGCTCTTTGTTCTCATTTTAACGTTACCTGTACCTGTCCAATAAGTTGAATCTTATTGGACACCTACAGGTAACTTATTGGACGGGGTACGGGACAATAACAAATTTATTGAACCAGGTTTAACAAAAGATGACGTCACAGAAATGTTTTAACTAAGATTCTTTGAATTATTATCACAGAGAAAAAAAATCCAATAAACT
>NW_026925001.1:17500-25186 GCF_032062105.1 Saccostrea cuccullata
TTCTTATTATTATGTCGCCCCGAACGAAGTCGGGGACGACATATTGATATTGTACGCATGTTTTTTTTATCCAGGCTGTTTCTCGGAGATGGCTGGGACAATCTTTTTGAAACTTTCCTCAAAGGACGATCACTGGTTGTAGTTGTGCAGTGAGGTCGTTCAGTTCCAATATGTCTACCGTTGCCATGGAAACCTGTAAAAAGCGACAAATTTTGTCCGAGTGTTCTCTCTGGTCCCTTAAATGTTCGTCATGAAACTTTTCTTATTTTAATGATTAGTATCTGTAGTTGTGCGTCTCGCATTTAAAATTTTCAAATAATCGATTATTGCCATGGAAACCAGGTGAAAGTTAAAATTCTTTAATTTCGATTTTCTCAATAACTACTCAGGCAATCGTTTTGAAACTTTCAATGTTTATTCCTTGCAATGTGGCAAAGTGATTTCAACTTTCAAAATAATTGTAATGAGTTGCTCACGGGTGCCATAGAAACGAAACAGAAAAAAAGATTCAGATGTACACATGTGTTCTCCAAGGTCTAGGTCAAAGGGTCAAAGTTCGTCGTATCCAATAAAAGTTCTTTTCACAAGGATTGCATATTTGAAATACGAAAGCCCTAGTACTTACCGTTCAAACGTTATGGCTATTTACTATGTTCAAGACGACCCCCCCCCCCTTTTTGAAGTACACAGCCAAGTAGAATACACAGATATAACATATACAACTTACAAGTAACTTTTTAAAATCTTCATTCATAAAATTCAGTTCCCGTCATGTGATATTTTGCCATCATTCATTCTCCTTCTGTTTTGTCTCTTGAATTTATAAATATTTTATTTTATCTATATAAAAAAAAATAACGATTGTCAGCTGCATTTATTATCATTTCGCGTTTTCTTGTATATCTATCACTTGTATAGTATTCATTTCATTAGATAGTGCAAGTATAAATTAAAAAATTGGTACGTCATTTCCATAGGTTTTATTCATTCATAAATCCTTTGATCCGCTCCTGCAGGTTCGCAAAGCCTTGATCACCACTGTATACAAAACATTCATCTCGCCGTAAATGTTCATGATTCCGCTAAACTGAGAAAGTTTACACATGATTTATCATGTCATAACACATATCAACTCTCTGCAATGCAGAAATGCTCGAATTGCTGGTGGCATGTCAGATTCGTTTTTCGGTAGAACCTCTAAAATGAAAGTCAAAGAGGGAAATTTCAGAGTTCTCACTGGCGTTACAATGCACAAAATAATTCGGCTGATCTTCTTCATAAATTATATTTGCCAAGCTTTTATGATAGGAAAGATACTGCTAATTAACAAGTATGAGGCTCAGTTCAGTACATCTGCCAGATTTCTTTTATGCAAATCTGCAAATCTAGGAACTTGTAATTTTCCTGCACTACTTTCTTCTCCTACAGATTCTAAAAATAATTACTGGGATGTACACAATTAAGGTCTTCCGTTTCCAATGGAAAGGACTGATGCAACTCGATGGTTGTTCAAACTTAGCTAATGGACTTTTGTTTTATTGAGGATAAAAATGAAAGTCTTGTCCAGTACGGGGCGACATATGCTATTGCTTGCAATAGCAGACTTTCTAGTTAAGGTCTTCCGTCTTCAGCGGAAGACCTTCTTGTTATTCGTTTGTTTCTTTTCCACTGTTTTTCTTATTATTTTTTTTCTTACCGATTTTGTGCACGCGATTTCTCAAAAACGGCTCGTTAGATTTTTATGAAACTTTCAGGTCTGATAGAACATAAAAAAATCTCGATACCCTTTTTTTTATTTTGATGACGTCACTTCCGGTTTGGAGATTTTCGCAGTTTTGTGATTTTTAAGGGTCAGTTTGTCCGTCACTCTTCTTAAAAACCGCTCATCACAGGGAGATGAAACCTTTTCAGGAAGGTAGAACAACATATGTAGATTTGCATTGTGTTGTTAACTTTCACCGGAAGTACTGCACGTTAACGCTCGGTATGGACTGAAAAAAGTCATATTGAGCGTTTCAAAATTTCTAACACTTTTCTATTATATCATTTTACTTGTAAATATTTTGTTAAAACACATAGAACAAAAGTTGTTAAGAATTCTGAGATCTTTCAATTGATATCTCAAAAAAAGGGCTGACCCCTAAAATAAGGGATCTAGAGGGGCCAAAAAATTTTAATTGATATATCAAAAAGTATTGAGAATTTGTAATATGTCAAAGAAGCAAAGATGTTCAAAATGTCAAGCTTAATCTATTTGTGTCGTCAAAATACTTCCGGCGTCGTCACTTCCGGTCAAACCGGAAGTAGTAGAAAAACGCGTATTTTTGCCGTTTTTGTCAAGTTTTTAGGTAACATATGTCTCTGAGAGCATACAAATTAATTTTCCGTCCGTCGTCATCACTTCCGGTTAAACCGGAAGTAGCAAAAATTTGCATATTTTCGCATTAATTAACATAGCTTAAGAGGATTCAAACCATTTTAGGCGTTATTTTTCATTTATGTTAAAATGAAAGCTACTTCCGGTCAAACAGGACGGAAGACCTACTCGTTGCTTTGCAACGAGCTCGGCTCTAGTTATTTTTCTTCTTCTTCCTGGGTACTTTTTTGTCCGCGAGTGATCTTGTAAACTGTTCACCCGAAGTAGGTAAAACCTTTTTAGGGTTAGTAGACATGTTATGTAGATTTGCGGAATCAAGGTCATTTTGCGCGCACGTGCTTGCAAGAGCGCGCACGTGCAACACGTAAAATGACCAACATAATAGATATGGCCGTAACTTTTCTATTTTTTGATTATATGCTTTGAAACTCATAATATAAATATATAATAGTATTATACACATGATTACATGATCAAAATAGCAAAATCTCACGCGCATGCACGTGCGCTTTGCTCTGATTGGCTGAAACAAAAGTCTCAATATCTTTCTTGTTTTTTGACGAAATCCTTTGAAATTTTGAATATAGCCATGCATTAGGATATCCTACAACATGATATATAGCAATTATCATGAAAACACGTGCATGCACATGCGCTGCAATCTGATTGGCTGAAATTTTAAATAGCTATAACTCCCTAGGTTTTCAACCAAACAGGATGGGATTTGGAACATAGATATATATAATGGACTTCTACAAGAAGGTATGGTCACCATGCACATGCATACAATGCACGTGCGTGTACGTGCGCTGCAATCTGATTGGCTGAAACTTTAAATAGCTATAACTCCCTTGGTTTTCAACCAAACAGGATGGGATTTGAAACATAGATATATATATATAATGGACTTCTACAAGAAGCTATGGTCACTATGCACATGTATACATGTGCGTGTACGTGCGCTGCAATCTGATTGGCTGAAACTTTAAACAGGTATAACTCCCTTGGTTTTAAACCAAACGGGTGGGGTTTAGAACATAGATAGATGTAATAGACTTCTACAAGAAGATATGTCACCATGCTCATGTATGCACGTGCGTGCACGTGAAATGGGTAAAATCAAAACTACACTTGAATGAGCGGTTTTTTTTATACTTTTGGATTAAATACTTTAATATTTAGCATATTAAAATATATAGATTGTGTAGACAATTTGATATGGTCATTACGCACATGAATTCACATGCGCACGTGTGCAATGATAAAATTTGAATGAACATGGTACACTTCTGGGTAAACGTTGTTAAAGTCTCAAATGCTTAGAGTTTGTCTTATTTAATTCCGCTTACAGGGAATATGACTATAAAAGGGAGTTGGGGAGCGTTTGGGGAACATCTCTAACGGTCCCCGTTACAATTAGCACTAGTTATTATTATTATGTCGCCCCGAACGAAGTCGGGGACGACATATTGATATTGTACGCATGTTTTTTTTATCCAGGCTGTTTCTCGGAGATGGCTGGGACAATCTTCCTGAAACTTTCCTCAAAGGACGATCACTGGTTGTAGTTGTGCAGTGAGGTTGTTCAGTTCCAATATGTCTACCGTTGCCATGGAAACCTGTAAAAAGCGACAAATTTTGTCCGAGAGTGTTCTCTCTGGTCCCTTAATCGTTCGTCATGAAACTTTTCTTATTTTAATGATTAGTATCTGTAGTTATGCAACTCGCATTTAAAATTTTCAAATAATCGATTATTGCCATGGAAACCAGGTGAAAGTCAAAATTATTTAATTTCGATTTTCTCAATAACTACGCAGGCAATCGTTTTGAAACTTTCAGTGTTTATTCCTTGCAATGTGTCAAAGTGATTTCTACTTTTAAAAAAATTGTAATGAGTCGCTCACAGTTGCCATAGAAACGAAACAGAAAAAAAGATTCAGATGTACACATGTGTTCTCCAAGGTCTAGGTCAAAGGGTCAAAGTTCTTGGTGTCCAATAAAAGTTCTTTTCACAAGGATTACATATTTGAAATACGAAAGCCCTAGCCCTTACCGTTCAAACGTAAGGTACTATGTTCAAGACACCCCCCCCCTTTTTGAAGCGCACTGCCAGGTAGAATACACAGATATAACATATACAATTTACAGGTAACGTTTTAAAAGTTTCATTCATAAAATTCAGTTCTCCTGAAGTGATTTGATAGTTTGCCAACAGTCATTCTTCTTCTGTCTTGTCTCTAGATTTTATAATTATTTTGTTTTTTCTATATAAAAAATAACGATTGTCAACTTCATTTATTAGCATTTTGCGTTGTTTGGTATATCTATTACTCGTATATTATTAATTTCATTAAATAGTGCAAGAATAAATTAGAAAAATTGGTACGTTATTTCCATAGTTTTTATTCATTCATAAATCTTTGGATCCGCTCCTATACAGGTGCGCTAAGCCTTGATCACTACTGTAAACAAAACATTCATCTCGCCGAAAATATTCATGATTCCGCTAAACTGAGAAAGTTTACACATGATTTATCATCTCATAAGAAACATCAGACCTGTACACTGCAGAAATGCTCGAATTGAAGGGGAAAATTCAGGAGTTATTGATGGGAAAAATTCAGGAGTTATTATGTCGCCCCGAACGAAGTCGGGGACGACATATTGATATTGTACGCATGTTTTTTTTATCCAGGCTGTTTCTCGGAGATGGCTGGGACAATCTTCCTGAAACTTTCCTCAAAGGACGATCACTGGTTGTAGTTGTGCAGTGAGGTTGTTCAGTTCCAATATGTCTACCGTTGCCATGGAAACCTGTAAAAAGCGACAAATTTTGTCCGAGAGTGTTCTCTCTGGTCCCTTAATCGTTCGTCATGAAACTTTTCTTATTTTAATGATTAGTATCTGTAGTTATGCAACTCGCATTTAAAATTTTCAAATAATCGATTATTGCCATGGAAACCAGGTGAAAGTCAAAATTATTTAATTTCGATTTTCTCAATAACTACGCAGGCAATCGTTTTGAAACTTTCAGTGTTTATTCCTTGCAATGTGTCAAAGTGATTTCTACTTTTAAAAAAATTGTAATGAGTCGCTCACAGTTGCCATAGAAACGAAACAGAAAAAAAGATTCAGATGTACACATGTGTTCTCCAAGGTCTAGGTCAAAGGGTCAAAGTTCTTGGTGTCCAATAAAAGTTCTTTTCACAAGGATTACATATTTGAAATACGAAAGCCCTAGCCCTTACCGTTCAAACGTAAGGTACTATGTTCAAGACACCCCCCCCCCCCCTTTTTGAAGCGCACTGCCAGGTAGAATACACAGATATAACATATACAATTTACAGGTAACGTTTTAAAAGTTTCATTCATAAAATTCAGTTCTCCTGAAGTGATTTGATAGTTTGCCAACAGTCATTCTTCTTCTGTCTTGTCTCTAGATTTTATAATTATTTTGTTTTTTCTATATAAAAAATAACGATTGTCAACTTCATTTATTAGCATTTTGCGTTGTTTGGTATATCTATTACTCGTATATTATTAATTTCATTAAATAGTGCAAGAATAAATTAGAAAAATTGGTACGTTATTTCCATAGTTTTTATTCATTCATAAATCTTTGGATCCGCTCCTATACAGGTGCGCTAAGCCTTGATCACTACTGTAAACAAAACATTCATCTCGCCGAAAATATTCATGATTCCGCTAAACTGAGAAAGTTTACACATGATTTATCATCTCATAAGAAACATCAGACCTGTACACTGCAGAAATGCTCGAATTGAAGGTGGCATGTCAGATTCGTTTTCCGGCAGAACCTCCAGAAATTAAAGTGAAAGTAGGGAATTTTCTGATTTATCACTGGCGTTTTAATATACAAAATAATTCGGCTGATCTTCTTAATAAATAATATTTGCCAAGCTTTTTTGGTAGGAAAGATACTGCCAATTAACAAGTATGAGGCTCAGTTCAGTACATCTGCCCAATTTCTTGTATGCAAGTCTGCAATTTTGGACTTGTAATTTTTTTCCTGCACTACTTTCTTCTCCTACAGATTCTAAAAATAATGAGTGGGATGTACCCAATTAAGGTCTTCCGTTTCTAACGGACAGAACTGATCATACGACTGGATGGTTGTCAAAGCTTAGCTAATGGACCATTGTTTTAGTGATGATAAAAATGAAAGTCTTGTCCAATACGGGGCGACATATGCTATTGCTTGCAATAGCAGACTTTCTAGTTTTTTTTCTTCTTCTTCTTCTTCTTCCTGGGTACTTTTTTGTCCCGGAGTGATCTTGTAAACTATACATCCGACTTAGGTAAAACCTTTTTAGGGTTAGTAGGCATGTTATGTAGATTTGCGGAACGAAGGTCATTTTGCGCGCACGTGCTTGCACGAGCGTGCACGTGCAACATGTGAAATGACCGATTTAATTGATCTAGTCGTAACTTTCGACATTGTTTATGAAATGCTTTGAAACTCATAATATAAGGATATAATAGTAGCATAGACAATATGACATGGTCAAAATAGCAAGATCTCACGCGTATGCACGTGCACTTTGCTCTGATTGGCTGAAACTAAAGTCTTAATATCTTTCTTGTTTTTCGATGAAATCCTTTGAAATTTTGAACATAGCCATGCATTAGAATATCCTACAACATGATATATAGCAATTATCATGAAAACACGTGCATGCACGTGCGCTGAAATCTGATTGGCTAAAACTTTAAATAGCTATAACTCCCTTGCTTTTCAACCAAAGAGGATGGGATTTGGAACATAGATAGATGTAATGGACTTCTACAAGAAGGTATGGTCATCATGCACATGCATACACGTGCATGTATGTGAGCTGCAATCTGATTGGCTGAAACTTTAAATAGCTATAACTCCCCTGGTTTTCAACCAAACAGGGTGGGATTTAGAACATAGATGTAATGGACTTCTACAAGAAGGCATGATCACCATGCTCATGTATGCACGTGCGTGCACGTGAAATGAGTAAAATCAAAAATGCACTTGAATGAGCGTATTTATTAATACTTTTGAATTAAATACTTTAATATTTAGCATATTATGGTATATAGATTGTGTAGACAAGATGATATAGTTAATACGCACATGCATTCACATGCACACGCGTGCAATGCTAAAATTTGAATGAACTTTGTACACTTTTGGGTAAACGTTGTTAAAGTCTCAAATGCATAGAGTTTGTCTTATTTAATGAAGCTTACAGGGATTATGGCACCAAAAGGGAGTTGCGGAGCGTTTGGGGAACATCTGTAACGGTACCCGTTACAAT
>NW_026925002.1:0-25045 GCF_032062105.1 Saccostrea cuccullata
GGTCTTTAGGCCTAACTTCATTGTACAAGTGCGAAAGGATCTGATGACCCCTTATATGATTTATTGCCCTTTAGCGTCTTTATACATACTATTAAACCTTATAACTTGAAAAGAATAAGTCGTAGAGGCATGGGGTCAATTGCATTGTGAGCCTTGACCTTTGATCTTGAATATTTTTTCAAGGTCAAAGTTCAAGGTCATTTTTTTTAAATTTTCATTTTTCCTATGCTTTAAGAGAGTTTTGGTTTCTTTTTCATGGAATTTAATTTTTAGGAGTCAGATATAAAAGAGTTCAAAGAAGGTGGAAAGACCTCTTATTGTTCTGTGAACAATAAGTCTCCTAGTTTTAACATTTTGGTGTTATGAAATAAACGTACTCCACCAAACAATTCTTCAATTACAAAATCTTCATTACTGTCCGATTACTTGCACCTTAAATTTACATTAACGTCCATTGTCAATTTTGACAAAATTAAAATTTTATTTTTTTCATAAAGGGCAGATAACTCTTGAACACTTATCTGTTATCAGTCATGTGAATTTGGTTCATTTGACTTTCATCATTAACAGGCAATGTGTTTTTAACCAATTTAAAGGTTTGAAGTTAATATTTTTTGTATAATATCACGACTTATATATTGTCATAGCATTTCACACGAAAATATATTAATATTTTTCATTTATACACCACAAGATTGCCACTTTTCCTAAGTATTAAGTATAGAATTAAAATTTGTGAAAGTGCAAGGATGTGTCTATCAAACCCGTCCAAAAATTTGAAGTTTCAGTAACTTTTCGATGAAATAAGAATTTTAATAAATTTTCGTGTGAAATGCCATTGCAATAAATATAAAAATATTGACTTAAAATCTGTTTCTATATGCACCTTTAAAATGATTCAAAATTGTTAAATAATCCCGTCGTTATACATTGAATATCTCAAAAGGACAGTCACTTATACTTACGGATTTTCACAGATGTAGTGAAGAGCATCGTGACAGTCTCTATCGAACCATCTGTAATGGGATTGGGTGTCCAGATACAGACAATGTTCTATGTTATGGGAGTTATCGGGCTGCCCATGATGCCAGTTGGTGTAACTGATCGCTTTTCCTGTAGTTTCCCAAACCCAGGCCCCCTCAGTTGTCCAGTCACTTCCTCCCAACCAGTACGTATGCCCTGTAACATAGTACCTTATGGCAAATTTTTACGTTGTACACTTTTATAGCACACAATATTCTAAAGATGTTATTTACATACAACTCTTATAGTTATCTTCTCAGAATCATTAGATTTTATACCGTTTTGTCGTTGAACCATGCTTTCTATAAAAGCTTGTTCTTCAGAACTGGAAATGTCAGCTAAAACACCACCATGTAATTCACACATTCTCTGTTTAAAAGATGTTCAAGAAAAAGGACATTTAAGAAATTTGAACATTTAAATGCTTTCGAGTCTCTTTCTACGCCACCTCACTTAAGTATTAGCTGCAATGACTGAAGGAAAACTCCGGGAGCTATGTTTAACACTTTATTCAAAATTCGAAAAGGATGTAAATCAGACGTGGATTCCATGGAAAGTTTGGAAAATTTGAGTTTATAAAATTTTACCAAATTGAATAACAAATATCACAACTTTTCATCTCCTTTTACAAGAATTCCTCAAGATAAATTTAAGTTAAAGTCCAGATTTTTTGAATCATTCACAGCTCCTTTTTCCAAAAAAAAAAAAAAATGAAATCGTAAATTTAATCATCTTGTCAAATGTCATTTGCATTTTTAAAAATACATTATGGTTGTATACACAAGTACTCTGAGGTTGAAATTAAAAAGATGCTAGAGTTTCTGATTGAACATATCTATATGGGCTTTGGAGACCAGGCCATTTTCACAAAAAAAATCTTAAGACTAAGTCAATAATTTTTCTACCCTGTAAGTTTTAGATTGAAAGAGATATTTTTTTCAAACATATTTTAAAAATTATTTTTTTTACAAAGATGAAACAAATGGAGATAACGAACAGTATTCAAGATCAAAAATCCATAAAACAATACAAAATAGGAGTAGAGCAAACACGGACCTCCAAAACATCGGAAGTGAGTCGCGTAATGTAATAGAAAATAAAGAGTTTTTGTGATCTACTACAATGTATATACGTGTTGGAGATATGTAAAATTTTGTTCTTAGTCGTGAGACGTTTTGTGAAAAGGGCCAGGTCTTGATGTGGTCTTGAACTCGACATGAACAATTAAAAAGGAGGTAAGCTACTAACAAACAAGTTAATGAAACATAAATTCAAACAGTCTCGTTTAACGTCATTATATAGTTAGTTTTATGAACCATGAACTTGTCAACAAATACAATCTATCACGAAGTCAAATGCGGACAACATTTTTCATACTAAGTTTTTAGCCTTTATTTATATACCAAGTAGTCAAAATTTTCGTTATTTCACGATCATGACAAGGAGGATACAGTAGGGTGACCAGTCGGCAGGGGATGCCCACTCTTCAATAGCAATCCAACCTCTGATGTTTTATAGGTCCATATTTGTTCTGCTACTGATAAATATTATTTGAATGGACTTTTGAGTTTGAGTATTGTTCGTTATCTCTATATGTTTTATTTTTTTTCTTTTTACTTTGACATGATCCTCTCTTTTAACTTTGTGGTGTCAAAGTTAAAAATGGTGATAGGGGTAAAGATTATATATTTTTGTCTTTTTTACTATTGCTCGATGTATAACATACCATGGCCTCCACCCAAGAAGCCTTATCGCGACTGACATGATAACAGGAGTTCTTGTTCACCGTCCAACCATTCGGACAGCCTAGGACTACGAAGGAAAAAAAAGGGTATGTTATAACTGACCAAGCATCCGATATTAATGTTGCTAAATTCTACATCTTTAATTGGCAATACATTTCAAAAAAAGTTTATGTGTGTAAATTCTCTTACCAGCGGTACTGTAGAAAAACACAGACACTAGAATCAAACCTTTTCCCATGCTTGCGTAGAAACGATACCGTAACGAAATTTTAATCCACCAGGGTCAATGCTGATAACCTAATTCTTACTTGGCTGTAACTGTCCACAACTTGATTCTTCTAATATTCTACTAACTTAGAAATTGTCCTCTTCCTAAAAGCTTCAACTACAGCATTCATATGAAACTCTTATCGATGTACTACAGGGGCTGACTCAAAAGTAGTATCCAAATCGTTAAAAATCACTGATAATTGGATTGTATCAGTATAAATTTATGAACATGTACCTACATGTAAATATACAGTATATATGATATTAATTATTGTTTAAAATAATAATAATTTAAAATAAAATTGTAGATTTTTCATACTTACCATTTACTGAGTAATCAGCATTGATTATACCCCCCGCTTGAAAAGTGGGAGGGTATATAGTAATCGGTATTTCCGTCCGTCCGTTAGTCTGTTACGCTTTGGGGTACCCATCTCTTATCCGCAACTCCTTTTATACCACTGAGTGAAATTTAATGAAACTTTCACAGAATCTTTATTACATATTGCCATTGTGCACCTCCTATTTTACTTTTTGATCCGACACATATTTTGGTTTTCCCAGCCACAACAAAACAAAGACTTTTCCATTATAATCATATGGGAGGCGGGGGGTATCATTTAGTGAGCTCATTGCTCACAGTACCTCTAGTTTGAATTTTCGTCACTAATGTTCTGTTATACAAATGTAACAATTTTCTCTCACGCGTTTATTTTGTTTATAAAATATCCGTAGCAAAGACTCCCTCGGTGGGTAAGGCTAACACATCTGTTTGATATTTGGATATTATACAACAAAAAAGATGTTGATTGGAATATAACGACACACTTTATGATGAACGTGATGACTATAACTTTTCAATTGTCAACTTCTCTTACTTGTGAAGTAATTAACCTTTATCACCCGCAAACGGGATTTATATCTATCAGTTGATTCGAAACACAAGAGCATGCACTTCGAACGAACAAATTTCTAAAAGGACGCAAGGTATTCAAAAACAAGTTGATGAAACAAGGGTATCGAAGCTCTTGTTAATTTAAAGTCTACATTTCGAAAGTTAAATGGTCAATACAGTGACCGTATCAGCAATTACAATTTATCACAATATCAAATGCTGACTGATTTTTTTTTAAAAATTAGCTGTATGCGCATTGTTTACACACTGAATATTTCCGTTATTTCCCGATCATTGCATGGAATACACGCGGAGTGGCTAGGGATGCTTACTCCTCCACAACACCTAACCCCACATTTGATGTTTGTGTCTATGTTTGCTCTACTCCCTATATATAGTTTATAGTTTGTATAGGTTATATGGACCTTGGATCTTGGATACTGTTCTTTAGTTCTATATTTCATCATAGACCGTTATATTTTATTGAACATTTCAATACCTTATTTTAAATTAAGTTTGCTTTGCAAAACTTTTATCCTTTTGCATCTATTTTTAATGGAATTAACATTAAATATTCACTGATCGTCCATATTCTTTCTTCGCCGCATCATCGGACGGCGGGATGAGTATATACACTTTAATACAAAACTAACAAATATTTTCGAAAAAATCCTTCGCAACTTTAAAAAATGCACGTTACAATAAAGCCAACAGACTCAATCACAAAATCAACATACCCCACTGCAAAATGTACGCCAGCCAATGAAAAAAGCGAAAGTCTTACCGAATTGACCCTAAAAAGCGCGTATAATTAATTACATAGCTAGATAAATGCAAATTCTGTAATTAAGAATTTTATCAATTTGTAATCTCTTAATTTGTAATACTTCCGATTTAAACCTTCACGTCTTTTTAACACTATCCCGTGCAAAATGGTAAAAAGAGCTCTGTCGATATAAAATTGTTTTATATTTTGATTATGTTTTTGCTAATTAATCGTTCGATTTGCAAAAAAATTCGTTTTATTCTTTTGGTCGCCCATACATCTGTCTATTATATGATTTCAAATGACCCTTTTCAAAGTTTTTTTTAATTTTAAAAACTTTATCTTTTACCTTCTTTTAAGTCATAATAAAGAAAATCAATGCGGTTCGAAGCATGAAAATCAATGAGTAAGAGGAAGTTTAACATCATTTGGAGATATTGAACTGAAAACGACTACCGAAGAGTTACACATAAATAATGATGAAATTGCATCATGCATCTGAAGAGTTTTTTTGTTGTTGTTGTTGTTGTTGTAAGGATCGTTGCTATTTTTTAGCAACTTAGACAAACGAAACAACACTCTAACATAAACAAATAATTGAGCAATGGATAAAAGTGATATTTATTGTACTGGTGAATGACAGAACATCTCAGGAGATACTTTTATCAAACAAGACTGCCTATCACGATGTTTCTGCATCAGGAACAAGTAACAGTTAAAACAGCTTATATATGAATATCTGAGACTGATATAAACGGGCATCTGAAACATTCAATATACACAAAAACACACCCTCTCATACCACACACATACGTGTGAAGGGTGTCAAACGGGGACAGGGGTTAAAGACTGTCAAAGTGGGGACTTCTTTATTTTTAACATTTCATTGACTTTTGACCTAAAACATTAATCACCCTGTAATCCTGATGACAAATATAATGAGAACATATCAATATCTTTGATTTTAAGCGAAGCACATTTCACAGCACAAACGGGGACCTATTTTACACTCATTAATATTCACACACCAGTTCTTGTTATATTGTATCTAAACGGGGACATTTTCCAAAATGAACAAAACACCCTCTTTTGTGCCCTTTATTCACTTATTACCACCGGTTTTCATCACTGATTAAGACCCCCGTCTTCATAGGCACTTGAATGCTTAAGATTTTAAATCAAATATGGAAATAATGAATAGTTATTGCATGGTGAAAATATATATTTAAGTTTTCTTATATAGTTTTAAAATTAAGCTATCTGCATTAAATTTATCAATTTGACATCACTGACCTTGTTGCCGCAGTGGCATTGGCATGATTGATGGCATTTAAATATGGTGATTGCAATTAAGTTCACGCCTGACATTGATGTTTATGCATTTGCTTTATTTTTTTTTATTTTTCAAATCTTTTGTTAAGTATTGAACAAGTAAAATGATTGTCATTTGACATACTTGCAACTATAAAAATATAACACAATGTCTGAAGAGGGCAATGATAGTACCACTCCGCAAAATGACCCAATTAAAAATGAAAAAAAAAGAAAAGAAGAATCTAATTTGGCCTTATGATTATGGTCATGCTATTGAATATAATCGATAAACACTTTAAAATCAAATCCAGTGCATTTACATACATGTATACTCGTCATTATTACAGAAGCGGGGTTCGACGACTTCTTTAAAATATTTACATTTATACATTGCATCTTTGAGGCACTTTTATAAAAACATTACACATTTATTGACTAAGTTCGGACCCAAGAACCTAAAGAACCAAAAAGGCCGTTAGGTTCGAGGGTCGACAAAACGCATTTTGCTCGAGAACATAGTCAATAAATGTTTTGTTATACCTTTCATTTTTTAATTTTTTGGACATACATGCATTTTGTACTGTCTTCCGTAATGTAACCTCAGATTCGTCGCTGTTAAACACCAACGAATGAAAATGTGATTAAGCTCCGCCCATTCTGTGATGTAAGCGGTTCAACATCTCATAGACCGGTCCAACATCTCACTCAGCGTCCAATAAAGATTTTTTTTTTATGCCAGCTCAGTTAAGCATTTAAAATCTTTTTATCGTACAGATATGTATAGGAACAATTATTTTAAGGTATAACAATAAATAAAAAAATCTTTCAAAGCAAAGACAGTTTAGAAAGGAATTAATTTATCTTTTAATTTCAAAACCTTCCAACAATTATCTATTTTTTGTTTCACACAGAAAACCGATGATCCGGAAGTATTACCTTTTTTTAATTGCAACAGATTTTTATGACTACTACATTTTATTAAATTCAAATCATTTTTTTATAAGAAATATACAAATGAACTAAATTAACGTAAATTAAAAAAAAATCAGGAGTAAAATATGTTTTGCACAATCGTTGCTTAAATTATAAAAGAAAATTTACAAGACATTTCAGTTGCGACTGCTGCAAATAGGGTACTTTTGACAAACTTTTTGCAAAACATCTGATTGCTTGAGATATGAATACAAACGAGCACCCTCGTCCTTATTGTTTAAAAATTTATCTGAAAAAAGTTGGCACTTGTGTTATAGAGATGGATTTCCCCTAGAGTAGAATCCCTCCCCCTCCCCCCAGGCGAAATCACACCAGAGCCAAATTACACCTTCTCTCTTTCTTATGCAGAATTGTTATAGAGTCTATATAAACCACAGCTGCATTATTATAAAATAAACGACAAACAGATTTTTAAATGAAAAATGAGTGTATTTCAACTTGTATAGTAAGAATTATATTTCAAATCATTGAGTCCCAACCCAAAAGTTTAGCTTTGTAAAGAAATGCAAATCTCCTCAGATTAGAAGGTTTAGAAGTATTAATGGCTCAGGGCGTCTCCATATGAGTGAAAAATTCTCGAGAGGGGCGTTAAACAACATACAATCAATCAATCAATCAATCAATCTAATGGCTCAGCGGTAGGTGTACATGTGAATGGACTAATCCCCAAAAGATAGACTGATCCCCGTGCGTTTAGTCCGGAAGTTAATCCCCGTTCATTCGTAATCCTGTATTTTTCTTTAATTATATATCAATATAATAAAACAGTCAAAAAGTATATAATTGGTGAGTTAGCAAGATTATAATTCCCCATGACCAGGACTATTTCCCGAGACGCATCCACTATTATCCACTGACTAATGAAATCACGCCCTCAAACGTAGCAACAATCAACTCTGCTTGATGACGGTGACATTACAAAAAATATTGACTGTGCAGAATTCATGCACACAAGGTTCATTGTAATATATTTTCATAGAATATTAAGAATATTATAATGCATAAAGCATGCAGTGTTTCAACCTTCGAAAACTTTGACAACCTTTACTGCGCCTCAGTTGACAATGGTTTTCTTGGAGTAAAATTATCCTTACGCCGCAGGTCTGAGATTCCAGTTCCCAAACGTCAGGACATGGTTTAGAAGGGGAACTGGAATCTTGCTTAGTCTCTCAATGATATACATTTTTACTGTTAAATTAAACCAATACAAAAATAAAAAAAATATTAATGAGGATTATGGATAACTGAGAAGAAGCTTTTGGGTCAGCAACTAGCTCATTTGATTTAAACACCTCCCGATACAAAAGTTAAATCAAGAGATCTACAGATAACGGGGAATTAGCTTCCGAAGCAGTAATTAGCGCATTTGACTTATGCACGGGGATTAGTCAATTCACGGCAATTTTACAAACCAAAAATTAGCTCGCTATATCCAATCGATTAGAAAAACATTGCAGAAAACCTTTAAAAATTTAAACGGTCGTATTTCTTTAAAAAGAATATTAAAGTGAAATGCTACTCATCAAAATACACTTCCATTCCAAAAACAGCTTACTATTTCAGAAATTTAGAAAAAAAAAATTGTGAAAAATTTTTTGGGACAGACAGACAAACGGGGGGACAGATAGACAGTGAGACAGACGGACAGACGCAAAGGAGACCTTAACCAACCCTACCCCACCCCGTTTCACTGATGTAATGTATTTGATTGTTGTTGAGAAAAATGAGCTTAATTTTTTTTTATTTTCAATCTTTGTATTCGTATGTGAACAACACATATATCTGGTCACCATTTTGTAGAAAGAACACGTGTAGCAATGTGCTGCCCCATCCCCCTGAAACCATAAGTACAGCAATTAAATTTTATTGGGAACACCATTAGCCCTGGGGGAAATCGCACTATACGAGGGTTGTCCCAAAATTCCGTAGACAAGCGATGTTTTGTAGGAACCCTATGTCATACATTAAAGAAACTTCGTATATAGATTAAACCAGCACAATCTAATAAATTTATGGACGAATATGGAGTAACTACACAAATTATTCCAATTTAAAAGACACATTTCATTGTCTGGTGTAGGTAGGCGGCGCAATACCCAAGAGTTGCAATTAAAATTTGGTATATTATCCTACGGAAAAGTAATTACTACCCCGTATTTTTTAAATGGAAGTGAAAATTCTTAATACTGCTCTATTAAGTACATTTCCCCAAATTTTGGTGTTTATGCTTTGATAAATATGATTTTTATAACGTTTTATGTACATGAGGTTGAAATCCGACTTTCTGTAAAATGGCGGCTGCGTTGGCACAGGCGGCGCACTGGACTCTGGTCAAGTGTTTTGATCCTGAATTCACTCTTACAAAAATGTTCCAGTCATAACGGTTTGGTAGACTAGGAAACTTTATCTCATTTTGAGTATTTAAATGATTAAATCGGTTTCTCTATGTATATCTGAATAACAGTAACTAAAATAAAAGACGGGGCTAAGAAATGGGCAAGAGTTGCATTGTGCAACTCCCTTAGAGAAAACAGACGAAAAGCCCGTAGAAATGTAGCGTTTTCAAATTAGTATTATTTCAAACATGTACATGCATATACTTTGTTTACATATTTTAATGTTTGATCATATCATAGTAATTAAGATATTTCACATTTATAACTACCGGGTATTAACCGTTTCGTTTCATTTAAGAATTTGATTCTGGTAATTGAAATATTTTCTCCAAAAATTTGAACTGTTGACATTGATATTTTTTGACGTTGCAGATTGCTCCGGGTGTTAAAGAACGCTATCACTTTAAATGTTATTACTCGAAAAGTTTTCAAGTAAACATCATAAAACCTCGTAATTTATCTGCCAAGAACACGCTTTATCCACCCTGAAAATTTTATAAAGATACATTAATTTCTTTAAAAGATATGAGCTCAGTCTACGAAATTTTGGGATAACCCTCGTATAACTACTTCACAGAGTAGGATTTCCCCCACGTAAAACTGACTCTGGTGCGTGATTTTCGGAGGGAAATCCTACTAGACAGAGTCAGTTTTCCGATAAGGGTGAGGTTTTAAGGGGGAAAGACCGTTATTTTTATGTGTTACATTTAATTAGGCCTATAACAGAAAACTAGAGGACAAATGGATATAAAGAATATTAGTAAGCCGTACAGTAGAGAGAAGATCGTGTAAAATATAGCAAAACCATAGAAAGCATTTGTGAATAAAACTCGGGGAAAAAAACATCTTAATCAAATAGGGAACCGTGTGTAAAAATTATCACAATACAATGGAGGACATTTGTGTATAAAAAAACTACAACACAATAGGGGACATATTTTGTGTATAAAAATCCACATAACAATAGGGGACATTTGTGTATAAAAAACTACAACACAATAGGGGACATATTTTGTGTGTAAAAACCCACATTACAATAGGGGACATTTGTGTATGAAAAACTACAACACAATAGGGGACATATTTTGTGTGTAAAAATTTACAATACAATAGGGGACATTTGTGTATAAAAAATAACAATACAATAGGGGACATTGTGAGTATAGATGATCACAAAACAAAAGGGGACATTCCTGACGTATAAATCATAAAAATATATAAAAAAAAAATGTGAATGATGTATGTATACGTTACCCTAGGCTTATAATAGTACAAGAAGCAACATGTTTATGAATTATTCTAAAACCTCAGTTGAGGAGAATTGAGTAAAAATATTACAAAAAAGGGGAAATTTGTGTATAAATAATCACAATACAATAGAGGAAAATATGTGTATGAATTCTATTTCTTTATTGTATATAACGTCCCCTCTCGAGACTTTTTCACTAATTATGTAATATGGATACGCTACCACTTGCCGGTGGAGAGCTGCAAATTTTGACCTAGCCTCGGCACTCATCAAGGCCATTGAGCAGTGAGGGATATTTTTTCGTGCCAGCATATACTGCAACAGTGGATCTCGCTTTGTATGGTCTCCTCCGAAGGACCGGTCTCACGCGTCCCACGGTAAGATTCAATCCCACGACGTAAGAATCAAATCCTTGCGTAGTTCTGCGACTCAGGGCCATTTAGCATGGAGGGATCTCTTTCGTGCCAGCACCTACTGCGACACGGGATGTAGGTTTAAACGATCTCATCCGAAGGTCCAGCCTCCACGTCCCCCATTGGGATTCGGACCCGCGACGTAAGGATCAACTCCTTACTCCGCGACTCTAGAGCAGTCGCTCTAACCACTGCGCCACGCTGGCGACATTGTTGATTATCGAAATCAATTGGCTTAAAGTTCTTACAGGTTCAAAAATACTGACTAGAATATTTTTTTAAAGGAAGTAATTATAAAGATATCTAAAATACTATTTTCTGTTAACAATTGCTTTTGATTCTGTTTTTGTTTTGTTCGGATGAAAGCTTGAAATTGAGTTTGCATTTTGTTTAGGAATTAAATACAGTAAATGTGGAACCCCCATCCCCATCTCACCAAACCCACAAGAGCATAAATCAATTTTAAAGTAAAATAATAATTACATCGACAGAAGTGTACCTTTTCTTAAAAATATATGCATGAAACAATTTGAAAAGATTTTTATTTATATTTAGCTGTTAAGAAATTATTTACTTCCTTTAAATGACGATCCGACAATTTTGATAGAAAAAAGTATTAGACATCAGTAGTCTAACAACCCCCCCCCCTCCCTGCGGTCGAAATTACTAGATCTGCCTATGGAAGAGAACAAAGGCAACTTCATGGTGTATAAACAGAAAATTTAAGAAGAAGACAATTATATTAAAAAAAACCATCTTTTTTAGATTTTATATGTGTTATAAAAGTTATCTGAATAATTGGAAACTGAATTTGTTGCACGCAATGTCATTATGTTCTCACTGAATAACGACGATGCCGATTTGAAATTTTGACCTTTATGCCTCATAGTTTGAACTTTATTGGGCTCTTCCCTAGAGTTGAAGAGTTTCACTAAATGAAGGATCTGTGTGCAATACTTTAAATGTTTATGTATGGATTCGTACACCTCTTCCAAAACAAATTTTGATGAAAAAAATCTGGAAATTGTGATATGTGATTTTTATATAGTTTTCTTTGAATAATGCAAAAATTTTCATAATTTGATATCTTCCAAAAACCCCTGGTAATGCATGCTGATTTTTTGTCTATGAACATCTGATGGCACTAGATTAAGAACCCTTTGTGCTATTTATTCTGTGTATTATAAAAGTATGAATTTTTTAATTTAAAAATAGAAGTAGGAGATATAACGGTTATACGAGTATATACAATGGTTACTGGTTAATTATAGAGAAAGTGTCCTTTTAATTGATCAGATTTATTGTAAAAATCTATATAAGCTGACTTTATGAATCGCACAGATTCAATCTATAGGGGTTTTTCAACATAACGTCTTCACGTACTTCGAATTCTAAGCGGTATGATCAAATCGCTGTGGTATATAGTCAGCATAAGACCCCCCCCCCCCTCCCCCCACTTCCTTCTCATCAACATTACACTAAACATTTTGTTTTCATAAAGCGAGGGATTTATTGATATTTTTAGATTCCTTCAGTATCTCTCCCCTTCAGAAATCTCAGACTGTCGAAACATTATTTTAAAATTTAATCATTCCACACGCATTTGCTTACTAGCTGCAGAACTGTAGCTCTCTGGAAAAATAAATTTTGACAGATAGGAGAGTTACAATGCAAACCATTGTAAAAACGGTATATTTATTGCGCACTGTTTCTTGATTTATTTCTCCATAGTTTTCAAGTGTCATCTCAAAATATTACTAACCGTGTGTTGCTAACATATTGTTTCAATGTTTCCGCAACAACAAATGTTATAATTTTGTTAATAGCCCTCCTGGACTTGAAGTTGATATCATGAAAAAAAATCATCGACTATTTATTTATTTATTTGAATTGCAAGATAATTCGGTCCAATGTACTTCATGCAGTTGTCACCTACATGTATAGGAGAGTACTTTATATAGAAGTAAGGATTTTTCTTAAAATATATCTTTTTGCAATTAAGGAAAAAAAAAATGGAAGAATAAATCCAGTTTTTTCCAGGCAATAAATATACAGTTTTTACAATGGATGGGGCTGTACATTGTAGCTCTCCGGTCTGACAAAATATTTTTTTCGGAGAGTTACAGTTCTGCAGCTAGCATTTGCCACAGTACTATTACAAGGCACATTGAAGGAATTTCAGTTTAGTCTCATGCATGTATACTAGCATCCTTAGCTATGCAAATAACAACTTACAAATAAAATGGTAAAAAACTGTTCGCTGTAACTTTCCAATCCCAACCCCACTCTCACCCCACTCTAACCCCCCTCCCAACAAAATGCATGACAAAGTTCAATTCTGGTGAAATGTGTATTATTTAAGGATACACCAAAGGTTTCCAAAGGGCAAAATTTAATTTGCTTGTAATTCTTTTGTTAACAAAGATAACATATTAAAAGTATATATCATTTGAAAGCTTGTTAAATTTACTATTAAATGATCCTAATTTAAATTTTCATTTTTATCTTATTAAAAAATTATAAATATTTTAATGTAAATATTAGTGCATTTATATTTTATAAATCAACTTTTTTGTATTCCACCTCTCAAAGTCAAAATTTTGCCTCAATGTAGATTAAAGATTGAACTTTAAAACCGTTTTTGATAAATCTTCTTATTCAAAAGTTACATCCAGTTGTCTTTCAATGTCACCAATTTATTGGCCCTCTGTTTCCCCCAATAATTCGAGAACTGAGCAAGAATCATACGGTTTTGTAAATACACAATTCTGGCCAGTTTTCAGAGAAATGGTGAAATAATACCAAACTGTCTGATCTTACTTTACAGTAGAGGGCAAAAACCCTACACAACAAAGTCTGCCAAAGCTAGAAATATATGACACCTTGGAGATTCAGCTTTGGATACCTGTCACTTATCCATATTTCCTATGCATATTCACAAGAATGGGAGGTTCTTTTCTTTATTTAGGTGCTTTAAATGAAGTAAAATAGCTTCAATTCTGAATCAGAAAGATTTCCCGGCAAAATGGCAAGAGCTAAGCTCCACCTCCTGTTTCATGGTCATTAGTGATCTGTTAGATCTCCTTCCCTAAATCTAGAGTCCCTGTAGTTTAATTACTGATAAATGAAGAATTCCCCAAGTGGTCACAGTGAATTGCTCCTTTCAGAAGCAGGCATTACAGACCAAATCAGAAGCTTCAATAACGGCACATTCACATGTGTTAGTGTTTATGTTTGATTATTGTTAAATAATTAGAAAACCATTTGATAATCAGCAAGAATTTTTCATGCATTATAAAGCAGTGATTAGCATTGTTTTCCTAGCCAAAAATCTCAAAATTGACAAAAATCTTGAAAAAAGCCTTTGGTGTATCCTTAACAAAAAAATCTTGAATTAACTCTGCAAATAATACGTAAACTTATTAATCTAAATGGGTATAATTTTCCCACTAAATCAAGAATTATGTTTAAGCTTAAGAAAATCAACCCTACTACAGATTTCAAACTTTAATGTAAACAATTATTTATTTCGAATTATCAGCTTGCATCCTCTACTTTTTTGCACAGATATACACTAACTGTGCATTGAAAAAAGGGGTTTACGGTTTTATTGGGGTTTAGCCCCATTGCATTGTGGTCCCCCGTTTAATTTGCTTTTGACGCCCACGGATATTATGTTGAATATATCGCGACTGCTTATTCTTCAATCATTAAACTGTAATACTACGTAGTTTATTACGCACAAACGGCCCCAAGTTATGTTAATTAGTCAGCCCCCGGGCGGACTAGTTACGTTAGGATGAAACTGCAAGTGCGCTTGCGTTAATCGGAATTCTGGGAAAAAAGATTTGCACATATTCTCCAACCAGAGGGCGTGCTTCTTAATTCACGCACACTCACGATCTCGATCTATTTATAGACTGCATTGTCCTTCGTCGTTCTCGAAGAAAGTTTATGACGACTGTTCAGCTTCTAGATGGGATATTTTTCAGTTTTTAAATCATACTATGAAAATAGTATATTTCTAATAGAAGATAAGTACATTTATTCCCTCAATCGCCATTGCAAGCCGAAGATTTAAATTGTGTATTCCTCTGGATGCCTGATGCAAGACTCCCTCGATCAATATTCAATACCTTGCATAAGACATGTACGGGTCGGAATTCACACAACAATCCACTTGCCACAAAGGTCCCAAAATAGTGAAAAAAAAGAACGATCAATTTCTTTTCACTCTAATGATAGAAGTTATGAAAACAGAAGACCTCTGTAAGACAGTATGGTGATGGACGTGCAAGTCCGCTTGTGCACGTGAACCGCGCCCACATTTGAGAAATTGACCACAGTGGAAATGCGATAGATGAGAGAACTGTGCTGATTTATAGACAGGGTCAACACCCACCCACCCCCCAATGAAAGGGGGGGGAGATGGATTCAAGTATTTTAATCTATAGTTTTGCTATGATGGTAGACGTACATCATCGAAGACATTTTATGTATACGTACTGCATGTAAATACATATTTTGAATTGTTTTCCGTGGCGTTCATTACTTTTTGGGAAGCAATTCTTTTCTTTCCTAATAACACTAAAATGGATGCTCAAACTTAGAAATTGAGTTAAATATACATGCAGTATGCCCCCCCCCCCTCCACATCATGCATTGCCTCGAAATGCACAACTGAAAACTGTTATTCAATAATATTTAAAAACAATCTAACACAAAGTCTACCTTCCTTTTATTCATCATAATCTATATCATTTTTATAGAATTTAACGTGATCTTATTTGCCATGGTGGCTTTTAATTGTTCAATTACCGGTATGAGATGAACTTTAAATTCTCTGATGTCTGAGCCGAAGAGAATTTATATAATTATTGGAGATCATTGTAATGATCACGATGCAGACTATAATAAAATTTATTCTATGCTTTATTATTTATTATGTACAGCATTATGTTAAAAATAATTAACTTTCTTACAATGGCATTACATTTAAGGAACACAACATGATGTATAGATCAAATCATAGACCATTACAAAACAAGAGAGAAACTTTCTGTATTCCAGTGGCTGACCCTCAGCTTTTTTTAAAAAAAGCTAACCTTGTTAATCGTATATCATAAGTTGCATTGGCCTCGGAAGCAAATTGAAAGTTGTGGGCGGAGCTAAGTGTAAAAAAAATTAATATATATATCCTCAAAAAAATCTCTGACAAGCACAAAAAGGGGGGACATGTCCATTTCCCGAACACGAAAATCCTATTTCGTGAGGGGTGGGGTGTGAGGTTAGAACCTATACTGCGACGTGTTTTTGGAAAGTGGGAGGGCTATTGGCAACAATGTTCAATGTCTATACTAAGCTTAAGTATATATTTAGAAAAAAAAAAGTTGGGCTAAGCCCCCCCCCCCCGGTTCTGACGCCTTTGAGTTCAAATAAACTTCATTCCTTTAGAAAAATGATAGACTCGATTAAGAAACTTAATTCACATGTATGCGTAACAACTAAGTCTAAATACATCTATAACCAAAATAGATGTTCCATAGACATGATTAATGTTTGTCAGACTGACTGATGGTCATAACGTAGTTACGAAAAATAATATATGTTAATTCAACCTTTTAAAAAATACGGACTTAAAAACAAGAAAGAGAATATATATCAAGGTAATGTTTGTTTCAGGAAAGGTCACGTGACACGTTTTTCACTATACGAACGGGGACACGTGTGTAAACCCCAAATACGAACTTTCGATAATTATGAAAAGTTCACACTAACACACATCTTTTAATTCTAACTAACCGGGGACATTTTTTCAACATGTTGAAAAATGGATTTTTTCGGCTTTTTGGGGTAATTAGACATCCCTGATTTCGAATTTGGAGCTATTTTTAATCGAAGACAACCGGGGACGTCCCCGGTTGGAAGGTCGTCCCCGGTTGGAAGGTGTGTAAACAAACAAATGTCCCCGTTTTACACCTTTCACGCACGCACACACACACACACACGCACACACTTTTATATATCCGGTAGATATTCGAACTGGCTCAAACATTGAGATTGTCATCTATTTAGTAGATAAGGAAAATGTATCGTTGACAGCCAAAATTTTAACTCACTTTCTCTCACAAATGTAACATTATACATTTATTGACTGAGTTCGAGGGCAACATGCGTTTTGTCGGACCCAAGAACCAAACTGTCTGCCTGAGGCCGTTAGGCCGAAGGCAGACAGTTTGGTTCGAGGTTCCGACAAAACGCATTTTGCCCTCGAACTCTGTCAATAAATGTTTTGTTATACCTTTCATTTTATTTTATATTTTTTGACATACATGTATTTTGTACTATACTCCGCAATGTAGCATCAGGTCTGTCACTGTTTAACAACAACGAATGAAAATGAGAGTAAGCTCCGCCCATTCTGTGACGTAAGCGGTCCAACATCTCTCCGAGCGGTCCAACATCGATTTTTTTATGCCCGCTCAGCAAAACATTAAAAAATGTTAGACTGTTTTTCGTATAGATTTGTATAGGAGCAATTTTTGAAAGGTATAACAATTTTCTTCATCGCAGTCTTGATCATTCCATCTGTACTGCTGACTTTGTTCCTGATCTAGGCAGTTTTCACCATTATAGTTGTTTGGTCTACCAGGCGCCCAGTTAGTATACTGTATTATTTTACCTTCAGGCTCCCATACTCACGTTCCTTCAACTGACCAATCCGAGCCACCAAGCCACACTAATGAAACTTCAATATTATACATAAAAGTTCTCTAGTTGTTTAAGATATAACACTTTCTGGAGAAAATTGACAAAAACCTCAAATTTCAACAAGATGTAATTTAAATAAAAATAAAATAAAAAATTTATGAATTTTTGAAATTAACAATTAATATATTTATATTAATCAATGCAAATTATGCATAATTCAATTCTAAAACTACTCACAAAATCGTATTCAAAAAATTACACGCAGTATCTGGCAAAAAAATATAATATAAATAATTAAGACTTCAATATCTTGTCAATGTCTGTTGAGTTAATGTTTAAAACTTTTTTAAAACTCAAAAGTATTCATTTAAATTTGTATTTAATTTTCCTAGCATTTGGTAAAAAAATCTCTGTGTAAAAATATTCAGAACTTAAGTTCTTAGTTGTCAAAAATTTACCAAATTTGTAAGTTTGAAGAATGTTCATTTAAATATCCTTCCACTACAAAATATAAACTTTATCTTAGCGTATCATATTTGACCTGATACTGCATCCACCAATTTCTCAAAATTACCTAGCTGCAGTATTGTAGCTTTATATTTCAATATTTTTGTCTTTGAGCTTTACGCTGCAGATCCAGTAATGCAAAAAATACTGACAAACAAGTTGCTGAAACAAGAATATCAGCAGTCTCGTTTAAAGTCATTATAAGTTCCATGGTCGATATAATGACATTGTCAGCAAATGAGCCTCGTCGGATAGAAATCGACCTTATGGCAAAATTTATCGAATTTGAGGTTTTTGTGTTTTTTAATGGTCCATGTAAAACCATTACAAAAACTGAAAACGGAATCAAAATATCTTCATTTATAACAAAGTTATTACATTTTGAAACTGGTATGTTTGCAAAATTAACTCTGATCATATCGTGGTTTTTTCACGATTCAATTGTGACGTCATGGTTTATTCTCCGTTGTTTGGTAGGGCACCTGTCAACGCGTAGCAATCCAAGCAATCATCATGTCTAAGTTAAAAGAATTGCTTAATAAATGATAAAAACAGATGATCATGATTTACAATCCCAAAAACTGTGTTAACTGTATTTTAAATCCTTTAAAAAGCGAATACTCACCCCCCCCCCCTCCCCCCAAGATCTTTAATTTCTACTTTTCTGTCTTTCGTACCGACAACTTTGTCTCTATGAACAACTGAACTTCCAATAAACAATATATAGATCTACTCTATGCTGCTTTTACGTTTGATTAAGCCTATATCCTCAAAGCATGCAAGTTAGTTAACACACTATGTTTGATTTTACGTAATCACCATGTAAAGGAAAAGGAAACCAATGAGATCGAGTCAAAATTTACAGGGATTCGAATTCGATCTCAGAAATCCCTATAGTTTCTTACAGAAAATGCATGAACCATGTAGCCAATAAAATCACAACTTAAATCATGCTACAATGATTAATCTTAAGTTAAATTTAAAAAAAATCACATCCATTTGTATATGCATAGTGATTACGTGAAATCAAACATGGTGTCATACTAGCCCTGTGTCTAAAAGTAAGCTCATTTTATTAGGACCCCCCCCCCCCCCAAAAAAAACCGTTTCTACTGCAGCCACATTCACCTTCAAATAGCTAGTTCATATATTTACTCCCTCTTTTCCTCCACATCATTCTTGCTTGGTTTAATTTAACGGATAGCTCGCAAAAAAATTAGCCACTTTGTTATTACATTAATACATGTAACCCCCTCCCCCCTCTCCTAGTAAAAACCCAGTCGTCTTTTCATCAAATGTCTATTATCCATAGTGTAGAAAAATAAATAAGTAAATATACATGTACAAATTATTGATTGATTGAATTTGCTTAACGCCGAGTCGGCAAGATTTCAGCAATTATCGGCGGGAAATTTTTATCTGTTGCATGCAAAATACATGTAGTTGATAACCTTAATATAGGGAACTTTTTAACGTTCCATCCGACGGACTATAATTTCAAAAATCTGTTAACCGTTAGAAAAGATTTCTCCCTGCGTTCATCAACAAAATATATCATGATGTACAAAATTTTACTTTAAAAATCAATTTGATGTAAATAATCTACAATTCATTGTTAAATAAAATAATAATGATGCATCGTTCGTACATTTTTAAGTAACTCCATATGTGAGAGACCCAACCTAATTTTAGAAGATTAAGATTTATAGTTACATATAGCGGAAAGTCACGGGAAACATAATTGTATACACAATGGCTGAAATACTTGACTCAATAAGTATGTAAGGATTATTTTTGGAGGATGATTTTTCATTTTATTGTTTGTTCTTTATAGCATACAGTTTATCATCATCGAATACCCAAGGATGATCTCATCTTTACTCATTACCGGGTGATAAGTAAAGACGAGATCACTCATGGATCACTCCGACGATGATAGTTTATTTGTAACGCAACATTCTAATGCATTTGAAAAAGAGATTTTACAAAATATTTTTATCAACAGAAAAAAATGAAGGGTAATCAATATGAATTTCAGAAATGCAAAAATTATAATTTCTTTGTTACCTGGAGTATAAGAAATGCATTGAGGGAAAGAAAAAGAAAAACAAAAGCTGTGTTAACTACAATAGAAAATTATGTGCCAGAACATTTAGTTCTTTTACAATTTAATTAACTGCAAACGAACTAAATGATAAACAGAGAATTGATTACGTATAGACTGTATAATTGAGAATGTTTTAATAAATATTTTAGTAGGAAATACAGTTATTCCAATTAAAAAAAGAATAAATAATGCTATGAATTAGATAGTCGGATTCAGCTTGGGTGCGTAAGATTCTAAAATGAATTATTTCATATTTAGCCAGCGAGGTACCTTCATATACATGTTTGCTGATTTAAGAAGCCCCCCCCCCCCCCAAAAAAAAATACGCTCCTTTAGAGAAAAAAATTATGTATGAAGGCACGCGGCGTACGTATTGACATCATTCTGCTATCCCGTTCCTAACCCAGTCCAACACAACACTATACATTTATTGACTAAGTTCGAGGGCAACATGCGTTTTGTCGGACCCAAGAACCAAACTGTCTGCCTTAGGTTCTAGAGACAGTTTGGTTCGAGGGTCCGACAAAACGCATTTTGCCCGAGAACTCTGTCAATAAATGTTTTGTTATACCCTTTATTCCTAATTTTTATTTTATATTTTTTGACATACATGTATTTTGTACTATATTCCGTAATGTAACATTAGATCTGTCAGTTTAAACATCAAAATATGAAAATGAGATTAAGCTCCGCCCATTCTGTGACGTAAGCGGTCCAACATCTCTCCGAGCGGTCCAACATCTCACTCAGCGGTCCAACATCGATTTTTTTATGACTGCTCAGCAAAACATTAAAACTGTTAGACTTTTTTCTGTATAAATTTGTATAGGAACAAATTTTTAAAGTTATAACAAATAAAATTGTAGACATTTCATAATTATTTGTTTTATGATTTTGTAAATAAAAAAAAAATCAAATAAAAAAAATTGAGATTTATAATTAAGTTATCTGTTGTGGGTATCCACCCTGTCTTTAAAAAAAAAGAATTGTAGAAGAATTTTATATTGTAGAGGCCGTTTTGATGTTTTACTTAAAAGTCTTAGTACAAAACGAAATCATATTCCTGTTATTCACGAACAGGTGAAATCCTGCTCAAGATGATTTTTGCAGAAAAGTTTGGTATTAACGGGGTTCAAAATGCTTAACATTATGCTGAATATTTAAGAACACCTTTTACAAAACTATTGGGTTTTTTAACATCCGACTTTAGAGTCATTTTTGGGTTTACAACTCTTTAAAATATTAATGACGTAGAAGGATATATAAGTTTTACAAAACGGGCCCATATCTTCTTACATTTTCGCCAGCCAAGTTAAAGTAAAAAATCATATATAGATAATCCATCGTCGGTATTTTTTTTATATAAACTTGCAAAATAAGAAGTGAAATATTTAAGAAAATTAACTAAAAATCTGGTAATGGAAGAGAGACAAAAGTTAAGATAGAGAGAAAAAACATCTTTTTTAAGGAAATGATTCCCCGTGTTGAGCCTCTTTTTGCGTCAAAGGGAAGCAACTTGCACAATTTATCGTATCCAGTCGCTTCGGACAATACGTGTTTCCGTTTGAGAATTACTGATATATGAAGAAATTGCCTTAAACAATACCAGTATTACTTGTTTCTTGATATGATGACTCTTAATTGTAGTTAGAAAAATACGTTTTAAAAGTTGTTGAATCGTGACCTTTGTACATTTTGCACTGAATCGATAGGCCTATGCCTAGCTGTTTGTTTTGTTTTGGTTGGTTGGTTAATTTCTATGATAAATTTGAAAATACACGTAAATTCATTCAAAGATATGAAACATTAATGTATTGCGAATTTAATCGTGAATGAATGAATACACCTGCACAGGATAATAGTAAATGAAGTTCACACACTAGGCTATAACTGCATCAGTACATGTGCGATTTTCTGTGCCAGATTACGTCTCATCTGGCTAAATTTTATACTCTAAACTACAATAAAAATATATTCTGTACTTCCTTAGTAATGCACCATGCCATTTTTTCTTCGCTATATGTCTACCAAGCTATTATTTATCTGGGGTTAGATAGGGCTTTACGTCTTCTGCTGTTTGAAAAAAAAATTAAGTGTAGATCGGACTCGGCATTCTTCTGGCTTGTGTTTACATTGATCCATGGTAATAATAAAAAAAATAAGGCTCTACGAAGGGGAATACATTATATGATTTAAAATTTGTTTATTTTATTTGCACATGTTTAAAATGATCCGATTTTTTTAAAGAAAAAAATCTTTGAACTGCAGTTGAGGATGTCTAAAACATTCCTTAACGTGAAAACCATGTGTAGTAAAAATACCGGGAAATCTTTCTCAACTTTATTCGCTTTTACCTCATTATGACGTTGCATACGATAAGGTCGATTTCTATCCGACGAGGCTCAAATATAATTTTTCATTCAGTCAAATGCCGACTGACATTTTACTTACTGATTGTTAGGCCTTTATATACGAGGGTTGTTAGAAAAGTTCGCGGACACATTGAATTACGGGAAATCTGTTGTGTACTGTGAAGTATGACCTATGTCTGAATGAACGCCTACATTTTGTTTATTGGTATGTAAAAAATTAGGTAAACATAATAAAATCTTGAAAATTTACAACTATTTTCACTATCGGGTCATGGGATTCACGGAGCAATCACTTGACGTAATCAACGTCACAACCAGATTTCAATCCGTTAAGCTTTGTTGCAGTTCTATAAATTTCTTCAGATTTTTCTTATCTATTCGCTACTTTAAAATTGAATATCTATATCAAGACATGTTACTTTTATACTATAATGTCTTTTGTACTGATTCGTATATTATTGAGATCTTAAAAAATAAAAAAAAGTCAGTTACATGTAATAGATCAGGTATGGAAACTATGCAAAACCCTATAGACGCAACGCAACGTTCATGCGATAAGGGGGCATTGAAGTATCGATGAAGTTAATCATTCAAAATGTTACTGCTTCCATTCTTATCAAGCTACAACCAATTGAAAACTTATTCTTTGTATGTGTAGGGAATTCTCGGCAGCATCTTGAACATTTAAATCTCTTTTTAGACATTTTCCTGTCTGCACACGTAATTTTTACGTAGTGCAGTGCTCCATGACGCTCAATGACGTTCCGATTTTTGGATGTGTTTTTACGCGTTGATCATTTATAAACGGCTATAAAACAGTCATATATCCTCCAATTTAGTTCAAAATTTCTCCCAGTGACGTTTCCTGCATACTTTAGCGGCAGGTAAAATATCATAAATCTCTTTGCGCTACAATTATGCAATTTTTTAATTTTAACAAAGAGTCTTTGTGATGTAAACGTGCCAAAATGAAGCATGCTCCGTGAAGCAAGTTTTATCAAATTAAAAATGCTGTATATTTTTCAATAATCACAGGAGAGCACCAAATTCTTGTATATTTATTGAAAAAAGGGTTAAGATTTTATCTGGAAAGTTTCACCGGTTTCGTGGATATAGCGCGCTCACAATAGAACTTGTCCGCGAACTTTTCTAACACCCCTCGTACACACTGTTTTTCCGTTATTCCCCGGTTTTGATAAGGAGCATACGGCGGATGTGACCGATCGGCAGGGGATGCTCATTCCTCCTTGGCACCTGATCTCACCTCTCATGTTTTGGAGGTCCACGTTTGCTCTGCTCCTATTTTGTATTGTCTAATGGACGTTTGAGCTTAAATACTGTTCCTTATCTCCATATATAATTCATAACAAACAATCCAAGATTTTCAATGTGCCGCCTTTTGCATGATACTTACTTAGACCACTACTTAAGAAGAAAACGCTAATTGTTACTTTTCAAAGTAAACAGATGTGTATATCTACTACTGTTCCTAAATTAATTGTAGAATTTCGAAGTATTTCTTCATGCCATAAGCCAATAGTTTTAACTATCAGTTAAATGCATTTGATACTTTTTGGAATAAATATGTAAGACTTTTAAAAATTAATTTCCCCTGCGCTTGTTTGTGCGGGATTCCAACTAGTCTTGTGCGTATATATTATCTGCCCTTTATAATCATCTTATCAGACTGGAAAATTCGCTTGTTTTAAATTTCCGAAAATTTGAGAAAAAAAATTAAGACGAAAGTTAATTGGTCATTAGAGATAGCTTAAAAAGGTTAGGAGGTAGATGCTATATACAGTTTGTTAAAAGATTATGTCGAGAATATGGGAATGAAAGGTAATTCGTTGTCCAATGCTGTAATTAATTGAAACTGATATAAAAGGATCAAATATGGAAGTCAAACAATAATTGTTTAAGAAGAAAGAAAGGGAAGATAGGAGAAAAGCTAAAACTTTTACAATGTAAGGCAAAAGAAGACATTGCGATTTACATGTACGTTTTGCTACAATAACGGATTTGATGTTTAGTCCCACAGTTTCATAAATGCACATAGAATCTATTGATAGAAAAACCAATTACATTATTGATACTCTATAATTAGTATATTAAGAACTAATACAGATCATGATACACATAAGATTTTATTCAGATTCTGTAATGACAGATTTCTTACATTTAGTTCATCAGTTAACCAACAAGACCAGGATATAGAGATCTGCAAAAAAACCAGAAAAAAATATTTATACATCCTAAAAACTACATGAAAAGACGAATATAATGC
>NW_026925003.1:0-25260 GCF_032062105.1 Saccostrea cuccullata
TTCCATTATGATTCATTCAAAAATTCCTTATTATACAGTGTCATTGTGCACGCTCAATGGTGTTGAGTGCCGAGTATCGCATAGAATTGGCAGCACACCACAAGCAAATGGTGGCGTCTCGATATGGATGAAAAATTCTCGAAGGGGATTACTGTAGACGAATTTTTTTTTCTACGGGGTCATAATTCTGTGTTTCTGTTTCAATTGCTGTTTAATCTGCGTGTAGAAAATTACGCACTTTTCTTAGACTGTGACTATGATATCTTAAATTTATATAAAGTACGTTAGAACAAATCTGAGGAAAATTTGTGACCAGATACATAGCGTAAATTAATGCCTCGCGGAAAAAAGTACTTCTACTTCTACCACAAACACAGACACATACTCGTACACAAGCACATTCAATTACTACATTGTATTTCCTCTCCAATATATGGAAAAATGGGTGTTTGCAATCGAAATGTTGTGCATGATACTATATAATACTATAAATTTGTACTTTATTAATTATAATACTCGCAAAATAGATATAATGAATTTTTCTTTAGATTTAAGCTTTGTGCCTTCATTTTCTATTCTAAAGAAAAAACCATCAAAAGATGCATTTAGCTTTAAATTATTCACTTTAACATAATTTCATCAACTTTCTGCAAGGATATACAGTACTTCAATTTTCCAATACTTTCATAACATTTTGCAAAAACTTTGAACAGAAAAGTGAAACGTCTCTTCTATAGTTTCAGAAAATGTTATATATCTCACACACAAGCAACTTAGCCACATATGATTCTCATATGAGTATCATATGATTCTCATATGATTGGTTTCATATGAGAATCATAGAAAAAGGGCATCAAATGTTAATCATATGAAGCGAATCATATGATTTACATATGATCCACATATGTGAATCATATGAAAATAATTACATATGATTTTCATATGAATGACTTAAGTGTGTTTCGAGCCATTTACATATGAGAATCATAAGAAAATGGCACCATATGTAAATCATATGAAACACTTATGTGTGTTTCAAGCCATTTACATATGAGAATCATATGAAAATGGCATCATATGTAAATCATATGAAACACTTATGTGTGTTTCAAGCCATTTACATATGAGAATCATATGAAAAGTACATTATATGTAAATCATATGAAACACTTGTGTGTTCTTTTTCAATATTTTTCACATTCTTGTACACCTTTAAAAATCAGATATTTCTGCTTTATATGAAAATTCATTACATTACAATGATCAATCTTCATTGGTTAAATATTTCAAAATATCTTAAAATGCTTACACAACTTTGTTGATAAAATTATTTTCATCAAGAGAAATAACTTATTTTTCACAGTGTACATTCTAAACAAGAAAATATACAAACAAGTCAGTAGCATTTGTTGATACATGTATTAAACATATTCTAACATGAGTACAAATTATAAGATTTCAGCAAAATGATTTAGTAGTTAAACATGTATACTGTACATGTACAAATGAATAACATAATTAGGTAATGTATAAAAATACCATATGACATGAAAGTGTCCAAAGCAACATTGAAATATCAGCAATAACATTTGTCATGTATTCTCTATTGTAAATTTATGAGAAATCAAGTTATGGATTATTCCAGCATACATTATGGGGAATCTTCACAGGTCAAATTCAGACAAGATTGTGTACATCCTCCCCATTTCATAATTATTCCATATATTTCCTTGCTCTTTTTCCTTCTGTATCTTTCAGTTTTTTCAGTTGTCCTCCTTTTGATCTTCCATGACCATTTGAAAATCTCTTTGAACTGTACCGTACCAAAAATGAATATCCACCACTTCTCCCTTTCCTGAACAATTTCTTTGTGGCACAGAGTGGTCTCTACAAAAAATTCAAAAGTAAAAATAAAATATTTATTAAATTCTATGAGTTAAAAAGGTTCCTTAGGTATAATCAGCAAACAAATGTTTGCCCAATTCACTGACACAGATATGATACAAGATAAAACTAATGTTATATATGTTATACTAGGTGTTTTGAGGAATCCTATGATGTAATTTGCAAAACAATTACACCATTGAAAGATATAATAAAATCATAAAAAAACATTTTTTTGTTATTTTGACAATTAAATTTGGAATGTTCAAACAGTATATACTAATTCAGATTGTCAAAAAATTAAGAAGATTCTGATACAGATACATGTATATTATTTTTGGACAAAAAATACTACAGACAAGTAGACAGGCAGAAAAACAGACATTGTGATTCCAAGACATCCCAAACTTTTGGGTAGACTATAACAAAGTTTATTTAACAGTGTGTAGTTACCTTAACTTTGATGCAAGCCTTGGATCTTGGGATTTGTTCTTTATCTTATTATCTTATTTGAAGAGCTAAAAAGAAACAAGAGTAATATTTTGACATGAATGTACTGAATAGCTCAATCACGTCTAGTGAAATACTTAAAGCCATTAAATCTTTGAAAAATGGTAAATCCCCATCTATTTATTTAATATCAAATGAAATGATAAAAAATAGTACACATACTTTGCTCGAGACACTTACCAAACTTTTTAATTTTGTATTTGAAAAAGGGGAGTTTCCGAAAATATGGAACGAAACTTTTATTGTCCCATTGCATAAGTCTGGTAGTAAATCTGACCCAAACAATTATAGAGGATTATCAATAAGCTCAAACTTGGGAAAAGTATTCAATAAAATCATACATTTGAGATTAATCAAATTTACTTTAGATAATAATCAAATTAGCAAAAATCAAATTGGCTTTATGGAACACAGCAGAACAGCTGATCATATATTTTCCTTAAAATCTATAATTGAACATTACAAACTCAAAAAGAAAAAAGTTTATGCAGCATTCATTGATCTGAGAAAAGCTTTTGATACTATTTGGAGAACAGGCCTATTTTATATACTCCTAAAAATGGTGTTCCAAGGAAAATTTTCAATGTGATTTATTCTATGTATGCAAGCACCATGAACAAAATAAAGTTTAATGAGGGATTAAGTGAACCCTTTATATCTGAAAGGGGTGTCAAACAAGGTGATGTATTAAGTCCCTTGCTTTTTAACATTTTCATAAACAAAATTGTTGATGAATTAAACAGTATCAATTCTGATCCGATATTGGTAAAGGACACAAAAATACACTTTTTTATATGCAGATGACTTAGTTTTATTGTCAAGTAGTCCAGATGGTCTACAATGTAGCCTTAATACTCTTGAAAATTATTGTGTTAATTGGAAGCTGGAGATTAATATGTCCAAATCAAAAATTCTGGTATTTAATTCTAATGGTAAAACCTTTTTTAACCATTTTACTATTAATGGTACTTGTATTGAAACTGTCGACAAATATTGTTATCTTGGTATAAATCTTAAATGTAATGGCAAATTTAATCTTCCTGCAGATCGGTTAGTTGATAAAGCCAGAAAAGCATTATTCAAGGTAAAGAAATCCCTCGGTTTACATCATTCCTGTCAATTGCTTGAAAAATTATTTGATACTATGATAATCCCCATTTTGCTTTACGGCAGTGAAGTTTGGGGTATCGACTTAGTCATAAAAAATTCAGGCTCAGCATCTTATGAAAAATTTCATATTAAATTTTTAAAAGAAATCTTAGGAGTTCATGCCAAAACTTCTAATAATGGCTGCTATTCTGAACTCGGGAGACTCCCAGTCAAATCAAAAATTATTATGTTTGCTTTCAAATACCTTAATCATTTAATTTCAATGGAACATACATTGGCACATGAAATCTTTATAAAAACTAAAGAAACTAACACATGGTCTATGTGTCTAAAAACTCGTCTTAGTTTATAAGTTTATAACTTAGGATTTTCTTATTTAACAAATTTTAATATGTCAATGAAACCAGTGCTTGGCATTATTAAACAACGCATTCATGATCAAATATTACAAGAACAAAATGCAAATATAATAAACTCCTCAAAACTGTCTTTTTATCAGAACCTTGTCTTGATAATAGACGTGCTCATTATGTTGACAAACTAGAGTCACTACATGATAGATCATTTTTAGCAAAAATTAGGTTAAGTGCACACAACTTAGAAATTGAAAAAGGTAGATATGCTGAAATTAATAAAAATGATAGGATATGTAAAGTATGTCAAAACCTTGACATTGAGGATGAAAAACATTTCATTTTGCTATGTCCAAAATATGAAGCACAGAGAAACACATTCAAAACTAAACTATCTACTTTTCCTAACTTGAACCAAACAATCCATAATAATGACAAATTCTTAAAACTATTGATGAAAACTAGTTGTAAAAAGGTTCTTAAAATATTCTCATCATTTTTATGGCAAATATTTGATATAAGAAAAAATATTTTAGCTATAAATGACATTGAGTAACTATATTGTACTGAATCATATGTATGTATTTATACATAATTTGCTACAACAATTGTTTGTATCCTAGTTGTGTTCTACTGTATTTTCATGCTTATCACTGTGTTTACTATGGGCCTTTACCAATTACTGTAATTGTGTTTGTGCCAATAAAATATTTGTATATTTGTATCTTACGAGAGGCTGACTGTAAATTGAACCTGTAAGACAAATACTAACAGACTCACACAGTAGATATTTTCTAAGAATACATTTAATTAAAACTTAAACTATCAAAATGAGAAAGTACAAGTTTGTAGGTTCTCTATAGTCTTAAATATATCTAACATTTAACCCGAAACTATAGGCACGCACACCATTCACTAGTGTTGGGGGGGATAATTGTCAGTAAATGAATACATAGATGTATATATTCAAGGGATTAGTTAGCTGATGTTCTTTCAACACACATGCACATGTATTCATACCTTTAAAGTTGGATGCCACTGTAATAAATTTTTAGTTGAAATTCAAAAATCCAATTTACCCCCCCCCCTTTTCCTCACAAATTTATTGTATACTATATAGTTTCATAGCCTTTACAGCCAGCAAAATCTATTCATACTTTGCATATTTTAAGTGCACTGGATTAAATTAATTATGTAGAATAAAATTTCTAGAGTATCGAGTTGAGTTGAATTTATTTTTGATGAAGCCATGCAAACAATGTAGAATTATAAAAGAACAAAAAGAAATTATCAAGAAATATTTTGTCATAAAGAGACATTACAGATACTTCGATTCAAGTATTTATTTTTACCTTCAATATTGTGATGATGCAATCGTCTGTCAAATCAGCTTCAGGATCAATCGCCAGTCTTATCAGCTTCGGGCTCTTTGGACTGAAAAAAACAGCACTGTGACACTGAACTCAAGTTGCCGAATGCATCAATAGGCCATAAAAACAAACATTTGTCATTAAGTTTAAGAAGGAATCCGGACTTGATAACGATCTCAACATACATAACGCCAACTGACATACAAGGTTTCTACTTTCACTTTCATATCAGTACATAGCAAAACGAAAACAAATTCAAGTTTTAAAAAAGTAGTAATGGATGCCTTTTGTTTACATTCATAAAGAAACAAATTTTATCCAAACTTACTTGTACAGATCACGAACGTTAGGTTTACGAAATGCATTGATTTAACAATTACATGCATGATGCAAGTGATAAGAGTATATAGAGAGTCCATACGCACCTGTAACAATAATGAAATTATATTTAAACAATATGAATCAAAAGTTTATAAAATATTATTGTTGGGAGATCAATTGCCTTTTCCAAACACCCAACACGTTTGCTGCAGCAGTGGCGTCAAAATTGACGCATATTTTCATCCGATAAAAGACAAAACTGGCCCGAAGAAAAATACGGAATTATTTTGATTTTACTTAGCCAAACACAAAAGATTTAAAATGAAAAGCAAATTAATTTATTCTTTATCTATTTTGTCTGGGAAATGCATTATAACAGAAAAAAATTTGTGAAAGGGTTTTTTTTTAGAAGGAAAGGGGGGGGGGGGGTAAACATAGTAGAACTAATTACTAACAAATTCTTTTGAATTAATGTACATTTAAATTCATCCTTTGATATATATAATTGAAATTGCATTTTTACTTCAGTATAAAAAGGAAAGATAAGTGAACACTGTTTCATATGATTCTCATATGATCACCGTTTCATATGATTCTCATATGATCACAATAAAAACATTCGTATGAATTTTACCTGAGTATAACAAGGACAAATTAGTGAACATTGTTTCATATAATTCTCATATGTTCAGTTTCATATGATTCTCATATGATTATTGTCAGAATATTCATATGATTCTCATATGCAGGATCTTTTATATGAGAATCATTTGTATATTACTTCATATGATTCACATATGTATGATCATATGATTCTCATATGATTGTATATACATATAATTCTCATATGATCCACATATGATCTTCATATGAAAGGCAATGCATATGTGGATCATATGTGGCTAAATTGTCTATAGGCCACTGTTTTATTAACCGTAACGCTTTAATGGTTCAATGATTTTGGTGAAGATGTCAAAGGACATAATTGATTTTAAAAGATAAATCTTTACAGACTTTACGTTATAAAAATTTTAAAAAATGATGTTTCAGCCAGTTTTTGCTGTCACGCATACATCACCTGATTACTGTATGGCTGTTATGTTCAAAAGTAAGGCCTGTAGACACATGAATGTTTAAATTATTTCCCCCAAAAAATTCGAGAAATTTGCACTCGAAATTTAAATGAATATGAACTTTTGTGAATTTATTGTGACGCAGTACTTTGAAGTTCAGACACTACAAGGATAAAGAATAATGTGCAATTTTAATTTGCAAGACTAATGAACAGGTCTAATGAACTTCATCACATTTAACCACATAATTTCTTTTAGTCTAAAATATTATCTAATTATTACACAAACAGAAAATAATTGAGCAGTCGAATTTATATCGAGTTCTATTTCAAATGTCATGCCCTCGTTGTGTACTTGTGAAAAGGTCTGCTCTAGAGTAGGGGAAGTAAGGAGCTGGCCTCGGGACCATAAAACTTAGATCAGCTCACTTTTGATCTCAGTTTCACTTTTTCCAAAGGCCTTCATAGTGAAAACGTGAGACTGAAGCCAAAAGTGAGCCCATCAAAGTTTTATGGCTCCCAGTCCTGATCCTCACGTAGCGGATTCGATTCCCCCTGTGGGACATGGATCCCTGGATGAGATCGTATAAACCGAGGTCCCTTGTGTCAGTACGTAGATACTGGCACGAAAAACATCCCTCCATGCTAAATGGCACTGAATGCCAAGCATTGGACAAAATTGTCAGCGTGGTGGCGTCTCCATGTGAGTGAAAAATTCTCGAGACGGACGTTAAACAATATACAATCAATCAATCAATCAATCAATCAATCATTTAATCAATCAATCAATTATGATGCATTAAATACTTTGTAGGCCATTATTTAATAATTATTAAGAAATTTTTCGAATTTATTTTACCGATTTTTTTTTAAATGACACTGCTTTCCTGAAATCAGGAACATTTCTGTTAAATAAATATAAAGCACTAGTTCATGGTGAAGCTCACAGAAACTTCAACTTAACGAGGCCCGATCTACTTCATCTGCGCATACGTTTTAATGCAGTGTCGACTCAGGCACGTCACAATATCATTGACTGCCGTCACAATTGAACACAATAACGTCACAGTTAAAATGACGTCAAATTGCGCTAAAATGTTTTGCTGATTTGCTTATCTGGTAGCTATATACAGTGTAGACTATGCATTGAAAACTGGTATTTTTATTTTTTTTAAATATTTAAACTGATAAACAACTTTGGAACATTATTAATTTTGAGGGATCAATTTTTTGGTACAGATTCATTAATCTTATCCTGTTTTATTTCAATCTGTGAGTTTAAACAAAGAAACACTGCAACTAAAAGTAAATGATTTTAGTCTTTCTCTTTGAACATGTTGAAATGTTTATGCAAACTTTTTTTTATTGTGAACATAAATATTCATGGATCATCTTCAATTTTAAAAAATAAAATAAGTCTATAAATCATTTAAATTTAACCCCTGGAATATTTTATTTTTCTATATATTACATGATATTAGTAATAATCGCAATTTTGTCACCTTTACCCCCCTCTACCCCTTTTTCCACGTAAAACAACGTCGAGTGTTAAGAGAAAAATGAAGCAAGACGAAAAAATTATTTCATAATGTAAGAATTATTTATTTTTTAGAACCTAATACAGTATTGCAATCATTTGTTGGCGTTATGTAAACCGATTGCGACCTATAAAATACGTACTTGGATAGAATAGATAATGTGTTTTGACATGCCCCCTTTTCACTGCAATAAAAGCTACCTCCAATTTTCTTTTTTTTTTTAAAGAAGAATAAAAATTACATGATATATATGAAAAACAAAAAAATTCATCATGTATTTTTTTTAATTTGTAAATTTCTTTGTTTATTGAAGAGTTTTTTATGTAATAGTGTGTTAAAAACACAAAAAATGGTCCATATCTTGACAGTGTCCCCATTTCACTACAATAAAGGCAAGGTAACAAAATTTCATTCTAATTTTTCTAAGCATAAAACATACAAGTACATTTTCAAGAATTTTTTCTCATTCCGTTTTCGTAATTTTCAACTAGATCGGGCCTCGTTAAACCCAAATACAAATTTCAATTAATATATGTAACAGTGTATGAGCTATACGAAAGCTAAATCACCTTAAGGGGAATGTACGGCCACCTTTAGTGCTGTGAGAACAAAATGTAAACATTTCTTGAAATGGATAAAATACATCATATTTTGATCAAATTTTAAGTCCTTATGATAAAGATACAATTAATATTCATAACTGAATGCATATTGTGCATATATAATCTATACTTTTGCAGAAAAATACTTTTGATATGCTCCTTAGAACTGCGCAGCTACAGAATTCAGCAGAGTCTTAAAAATCCAAAAAAAACTAGATAATTACCCAGCGCAAGCGCGGGAAATTGAATTTATACATAGAACTTTACAATTTACAACAGAAAATTATATATTGTAGTTAGAAGTTGTAGATTTTACTGACAGACTACAGACTTACAGAGGGAAGAATACTTTGTTCAAAAGTCCGCGTGAAAGAAATATTAATGTACGTCACCATTCCCACACACTCTTTGTGAAAACTTTGAAAATAAAAAAAATGCTTTAATTGACGTTTATGTCTTCAACATGTTCAAAACTTCATACAATGTTATGGACATTGAATTTCGAATGTTTTTATTTCATTTTCATGAAGGATAAAAGCAACGAATACATGTATACATAATATACAAATAAATTGATTTTGGGGAGTTGATGTACCCTTACTGATACGAAAAAAGCCCCCCCCCCCACTTTTTTCCCACCAATACTTTTGCTATCGGAAATGTTCAGTGAAAGGCTGGTTATACCCCCCCCATATACTACAGGAAATTCATATAAGGGAAATGTTGAATACCAAAAATTTGGTTCTGAAAGAAATTGGCATTGGAGAAAGACTTTTTTAAGAGAGAGAAAAAAGCTGAAATGTCTTTATGAAAGCACAAAACTTTATAGCTGTAATTAAATGTATTTGAACAATACCTTATTCATAAGTTTTCTCTTTTATTGAACGCAATTAAGTTGATTACAAATTGTAAGTGGGGTTCGTTACCACTATGCTATCAGTACGGAAAATACAGTTTTTATCGCTAAACTCAGAAGAAAAAGATACATGTACAATACATATCTATTTCCTGTATTCAAATTAATTTCATTTGTCATTTACTCGTCCTAAACTTTTGATATCTCTCTGACGGTATGTCATAAATCAAATCAGTTACTCCAAGTATCTCACGTGTAATATTCATATACCATTTGTCTACTAATATAATCCTTGTATCAATAAATATTAGTGTTTCTTCCCGGCAACAATATGTTTCTGATAAATTCCAAGCATATTTTGCTCGTTTTTACAAAATTATTGTTTTTATTGTATTTTAATTTATATAACATCATTTGTTGTAAAACTATTTAATCAATTAACGCGTTGATTACAATATTTATAATTATTTCTTTATTAAAACAATGTAGCAAAAGGGAAGGGATGTTCTAGAAGCTTCCGTCAATATTGAGATCGGTGATTGACGAAAATAATTTACACTTTTCGCTTTTTAATTGGTTACCTCAACTTTTTTCTATTATATCAATTAAATCAAGTTTTGATTGAATAATTCAGTGATGACATTTTATGAAATAAATAATAGTTTGTTTGTTGTCAGTTTCATTAAAATTTGTCAGTAGCTTAGATCCGCCAACCGGAAACGCCACAATTCTCACGTTGATGCTATTTCATGGCTGTTTTCAGAAAATTGAAGTAGACTTTTAATTTTATGTACAATACTTACTATCCGAGTGAAATCTGAATATAGTTCACGGACATCATCTCGTATGTAGTGTAGTATTAGAGGGGTAAGTAAGAACTCTTGTGCACCCGTTTCGGAGTTTATTTGCAAAATTTATTAATTTATAAGTATAGATATTCAAACTGTGCATCAATATTCTCTCTACAACCATTTGTCGAGAAAATGTCTGAATTTTGCACTTTTAAATTTTATAATAATTTCAAGTTCAAAACAAGGTATCGTTGTCTTCAAAAAGAGTGTACATAAAGAACCATGAAAGTAGTTCATGGATAGCAGCACGAGGTCTATTTTTAGCACAGAATTTTGTTTTCCATACCTCTTCTTAATATGGCGGGACATAACAATTTTTAAATGTAGAAGAGAATTACAGTTGCAAAATATTTCAAAAAGTATGAACACTTTTAAAAGAGTTAATGTATTATAGTATGGCTTGAGGTAATTTATTTAGTATTATTATTGAACAGTTGTTAAATAATGTACCGATACTTATTGATATCAAAGAAAAAAATCTTAAACTCTTTGATTTCAGGTAAGGAAAAATGAGCACCATCAAAGTTAAGAATTAAGAGTTTGTAAGTTTACCACAGATAACTTATAATACATATCAAAATTTTAATTATCACCAATGAAACACAAAGAAATTAAACACATAACATCGATATGAATGACTTTGATTTATTACCTACTAGTACGAGGGTTGATCAAAAAGTTCGCAAACTATCTATATATCTAACAAACCACAATTCAGATTAGAAACAAATTTGGTGCACACATAGCCAGACACAAGTTCTATAAAATAGCATATGCTGAATAAAGCTGAAGTTTTACTCATAATGACGTCATTATGCAGGTACTTGTGACGAAAAATGGTTGCCGCAGTGGAACTCGTTCAACAAACGACTAAAATATTTATGGTATATCTTAAAAATGCCTTTGAAGTAGCATATATGAATTTGTTCATAGTTTATTAAGACAAATTACTTCCTACAAATTCAATTAATGATTGGATAGATCGTTTTAATGAAGGAAGGCAGATGGTTACCGTTAAATATGATACTTGTAATATTGCCCAGTGATATATTAGCAAGTTTGAAAAGGGATGTGTTTTTAATTAAGCCATATGCTATTAAAGACCCCCAATTTACACTTTGAAAAATACTTCAACAATAGTATAACTATCAAATAAAATTTTAAACATTTTGTTGACGGAAGAAAAAAAAACATGTAAAGGGATGTAAAAAAAATGATTCGGGCCATTTCTAGGCAGTAGATCGGCAGAGATCGAAACCAAATATTTTTTTTACAACAAATTGTCTTATAAGGCTAGTACATGTTCCATCACATACTAAGTAATGCAATTTTTTTTTAATCTTTGGCACTATTTTGAAAAACAAACACAGGATCTTTTTAATTTTTTTTTTTTTGGGGGGGGGGGGGGGTAGCCTCTCATTTTTTGCGTGATAGACATAGCATAAACATGCAATGGACTTTTCTTTGCAAACATTGTGCTTGCTTCTAAATTTCAAAGACACAACTCAATATATTTGATAAAGCTTTACATATGTTCAATGAGCGAGGGCTTACAATGTTGTCAACATAATGAGACATGATGCGTTTTTATGTCCAAACATTACTCCATACAATGTGTGGTTCATTGCAAACAATCTAGCTATTTATGTGAGGTGCCTGAAGGAAATCCTATAACAGCCTATTTTTTCTATCTAACTGCTAAACAAAATAGACATATGTACCAACTTTTCGAATGTAAGACATGTAATTACAATTTGTTTTTCATGCACCGCATATTGTTTAACATTTTCAAATTAAATGCTAAGCATCCTCCCTACAGTGCCCCATTTGAAAATAACTTCTATCGCCACAGAAAAAAGACCCGCCGTAAACACATATGTTAGGACATGTTTTATCTTTTTTCTTGAGTTTTAAAGAAACCAACAAATCATCAAGACTTGTTCCATGAAAAATTAAATAAAATCATGGTAATGAACGCATCTATCCACAGCAGATATATGCACATGCCAACCACGTGCTAAGTGAAATGATATTATCAAGGAAACTCGAGCTGTAAACAGAACAGTTTTCCCGATTTTCTGGAGTTACGTTTAAATCGCTTTTTTCATTAATCAGACGATGCAATGCAACAGATAAAAGTAGTAAGTAATATAACCTAATAATTATTACTTAGTAATTTCTTGTCTTGATGTTATTAAGGTCGCATTTATTCTAAAACCAATGCAATTTGAACTCTGTGTGACAGAGGAATGGCGGACGAAATAAACAAATGGCTTCAGGAAGACACCCATATGAAAATCAAATTTTCAAGAATTATGGATAATGACAAGAAAAAAGCGAAACAAATGATTGTAGCTATATTATTATTGAATCAAACCAACACTATATTCAATGCATTTTTCATCTCGTGAATGGTGTACCTGCGCAGTTCTAACATGATTAATTTCCTCCTAATTAAAACAAAATAAACTTAATTATTAACTGATGTTGGTCTCTAACAGTAGGTAATTAGTGCGTTAGCACTTTGAGTAACTTTGGGCTAGTTTAGTAGAATTCTTGGTATTTCTTATTTTACACCAGACTAGATTCAATATTCCTCTAGTAACTAGCCAAACAGGACGTGATCTACCCTAAAGGGTGATACAGCCATTGGATTTTAGTAAAACATTTTGGCTGATTTGATTCATGAAATATATTGAAAAAACGAACAGTATGCAAGATCAAAAGTCCATTAAACAATACAAAACAGGAGCAGAGCAAACACGAGTTTCCAAAACATTATAGATGGGATCAGGTGTCATGAAGGAGTGTTCATCCAATGACGACAGGTCACACACGCCGTGTGCTCTTTGTAATTATCGAGAAATTATGGAAACACCCGTCGTCATTTTTTTCTTATCGGAATGATGACAAAGTTATTTCAAAGAAAACTTCTCTGAGAATGTTGTGAATTTACAACGTGGAAAATCAGTGAAATAATTTGAAAACAAGATCTTTTCAAAAAGATAAAAATAGCATTCAGTTTTACAAAATTAAGAATCAAAATTCACAATACTAAGTTTTTTTTTTAAATCATGTAAAGAACGCTGTTGTCCCTTTGATCAGTCATTTAAAATTTTTTAAATGAATCCCTAGCTATAGACTTTTCAAAGTAGAAATTTTAGTTTTAATAATGCTATTGTATTCTCCCAACTAGCTCTTTATGTAGATGACCTCTGACCCTGGTCTACCTGTAATAATTGGTATGTCATGTGATGCACCATATAAGGTGCATTGAAGCGTCCGCCCTGGTCCTGGTGTCTTACTAATAGCATTTTTACCTTTTACCTGTTTCTTTCCTTCTTGTATTGTGTCATCGTGTATTGTTTATCATTGATGTGTATGAAACTGGACTCATCCATACTATGTACAAGTGAAGCCTGTTTCCTGTTGTCTGTTCAAGGTAAGGCGCAAGCATATTTACATATATATTGAATTATTATCGTCACGTTAACTCGATTACACGACACATTAAAAGAATATTACCGACTGAAGCCATAGATGACTTTATGCAAGCCATTCAAGAGATTCTGTTAAATTTCACCAGAAAAGTAATGTTCTGTTAATTAAGGATCAAGGAGTTAAAAGAAAAGAAATTTCAGAAAAAGGTAGTGCTATTATATTTAGAATGGATTGTTTTAAACAGGTATTGACAAATTCATTACTGGCCGGCAGGAGGTGGTTGGTTATATGATATGAAAGTTTTACATTTAAACAGCTTTATCCTTCATCGGCCAATGAGCGGGGCTAAAGAAATTAAAATATTTAACATTCCTATAGAATATTAATCAGAAGTGTTTAAATGTTTTAAAAAGCGCATTATAATTTTGAAATTAAAAATTGAATAAATTATGGAATAAATGTTGAATCTGATCCAATCCTGATTGACGAATTTTGAAGTGTGGAACATCCTATTAAAACCCGTGTTGGACTTTTTCTAAAGCACAGTCAAAGCTAGATTGATAATCCATATAAGGTTTTCAGTTTCAACAATTTTAATTGCATTTGTTGCAATATGAAGTATATCTTTATATATAATTTCATACGATTTTTGAATTTGGATTTCAACACTCTCCTTTACATCTTAAGAGAGAGAGAGAGAGAGAGAATTTTAGTGACGCTTTTTTAGTAAAAGTAAAATATTTTTGAAAGGCATATCCATGAATATTTGTAGTGAATTATAATCAGTAAAATTTTATTACATTTTAACCCGTAATAATGTTTAGCATTGAATAGAAAACTTTAAGTATATCAAACAAAATTATGATGTATTAAAAGAAATGATTTCCTTTCTTATAACGAAGATTGCTGCTTCCAACTTATTTTGAAAATAAGAAAATTTGTTGAACTGTTGTCAAATTATGTTTCTGAATATTGTATATATATTAAATTATAACAACATAATAATTTCGAATATTTTAATGAAATTATCGTACATGATTTTTTCAGATTATTAACTTGAGAAAATATAAAATTGGTTTGCAGCGTGATTTTTTAAAAGCATTGCGCCAATATTTTTTTTTTGTTCGAATTGTTAACAACGTGCATGCACTGTATGAGAAATAAATGAGCTTGCGCCAATATGATTTTTTTTTTTGTTAACAAACTGTCTCAAATAAGTTGCGGACAAACAGCACTGTTTTGAATACCCATTGTGTCATAATATGTAATATAATAAAAGGTTTTGATTTTCGGAAGATTTTATTTAAATGTATGTTCGCTGTTTCTTCTTTGTTCTACCTAGCATACTGAGAAAACATTGTTCAGCTTGAATAGACAGGACACATATTACTTAAATTTTATGCATGTGAATTGTGATCCACATTGAATCTCCAAAAATTAAAATACAATCTTTTATTGCCCGAACGAATAAATGTGCGTTATCTTTCCTTTTCGTTGTTGGAAATAATATTTATAAGTTCTCGTCCAGATAGTTTTTTAGAAAATACTTCCAAAAAATTAATTTCTAGCCTTGTTCCCTTCATTTGCTTATAGTACATGTATTAATATTTACAATAAATTGTAAAACACTTATCCATTTTTTTTTATTTAATGCAAAGGGAATGGAGGAAAAGAATAAAAAAAACTATATTAAAATTACTTAAAATGTGTACATGGTGCTCGTGTACTACCTCCCTTTTTTCTTTAAAGTTTTCTGTTCTAACTATTTCACTGGGATCTGTCAAGCCCTACATACCACAACTTTCCACCATAGGAAAACAAATCAAAAATTCAATTCCCATCTTCTTTTAGATTTTATGTAAGATAGTGTTACCTGCTATTCATGTTTAAGATGCCGTGCTGTTAAGACACAATGGCTGAGGTTGACAACATTAAATTGTAGTATCGGGTTTTAGTAATGACTCGTGGTTTTATACTTAAAAAATATCACTAGAATCTTATTTAACATCATGACGTGTCAGAACCTTGTGTTATATTTTAACAATACATGAAAGGATTTAAGATTACAAATTCAAATATATATTTGATGATTTTCAAAATTTATTAATTTGCCAACTGCGAAAGTGGAAGATAAAGAAAGTAAGGGTTTAGTTATGTAATCGCATAAAGCTATATAAAATCTCAATTCATACCGAATCGATATTGATTATAAAAGGATTTACTGTACCTATAAATGTCACACTTAACATTGCTTACTTATATCTTGAAAAGCAGGGAGTACACATGTAGAGATAGGATTTCTATCTGTCTGTTAAGCTTTGGGGTACTCATCTCTCATCCATGATTCTGCTTTAACAACTGAAGTTTTGTGATCCTTTCACAAAATGTTTGTTACATGGTGCTATTGTGACATCCTACCTTACTTTTTGACTATTATATATCATAATACCAAATGCTTACCATATCTTATCCAAAACTCCTGATCCTATACAATGGATATTGTTAAAAAATTTATTTTTCTCTTATTTACATGGATCATTTATAAAGTGAATTTTCTCTGAATGGATTGATGAGAAAAAGAAACTCAAACACGTACATACTTAATTATCAAGTGAACATATTCTGAATTTTGTTCGTTATATTTTCAAATAAGCAATTAAAGGAAAAAAAATATACATTTCAAACTTTTATCACATCCCAACCCTCGATCAATATAATACCAGTCCTCACGCTTACAGTGTATTTGATGGAGTCTGAGATTCGTGATATAGATTTGGTCACATGTGTAAAATTTTAAGAATTTCATTGCAGAGAATGCCTGTGTCATTAAAGAAATAACTGTCTTTTTTTATTTTATGATGTGATGAATTGAGTTGCTTGCGTGATATTTTTTCTTGCGGGTTGGGGGATTGGGGTTAGAAACTATATGTGTAGTCGATGTATTTTATGTTACAATAATACAATCCGCATTCTTGTTTATGATTTTAAAAGTCAAATTCTGCAATAAGCCATTCAACAAGCAGTTAAATGTTTTCCTGACAATTATTTTTTTACATTCATTACATATGCCCCTCTTTGAGTTCAAAGTCGGTTAATGCGCACTCAAATAAAGATTTTTTTTTTATTGGGAAAGATAACTTTTTTAAGCCCATTGTAGTAATGAGTTAGCAATCCCCTCAGTTGTTCTAAATTATTTGAGCCTTACATGGGTACAGTGGTTTACTGATTTTCACTGGTGCATGTACACTGAATTCCCCTCAAGTGGGCTCAAATATGGACCTTTTTAAGCTTTGAGTTACATTGTACATGTATACTTTCACTTAAATCAAATAGAAATATAGTAAGTAAATTATTTATTATAGTGACATGTGTATTGTTACAGCAATACAATATATTTTATAACAGTAAACTTAGTTTCTTACACCCGGCCCAAAGGACCTATATGTCACTGTTAATATTTTAATAATTTATATGTACAAAGACGCATAATGAAAATAGCTGGTATTAGAATGTTCTTTTTGTGAAGTTCTGGCGAGTTTTAAAAGCATCAAATATAAAGTTTGCAGAATGTCTGGGAAATTTACATAAAATATCTGAAAAGAATATATCATCTAAAGTCAAATCTGATAAATTTTCAAACCCTATTTTACGAAAGAAGTGTATCCTTTTAATTTCATATAATTTGCAGTGTAATAAAAAATGTTTTTCATTTTCGATTTCATTATTGTAACCATCCACAAACATTTAAATGTACTATGTTTAGACGACCTGTGGGTCGGGTTCTGTTCTACTCATCCTCGTGATCGGAGGGATTAACATTGATCTGTTCAACTCACAGGCGCTTGACGTTTTTAACCTTTCTATTTATAAATAAAAATTTTCCCTACTATAATAATAACCAAGGTGTCTCACGGAGCCATCTTGGATTTTTTCAGGTCAGCTACCTCGCCTCGATTTTTAGTCTACAGTATGTTTAAAATAAACAGATACAACCATTTCCTTGAAGTACTTACCTTAACTATGTCTCAACTTTCGGGCAATCCAACTCAAACCACATTAAACCCTCTGTAATCTTTAAAATATCGCTTCATACTCAGTCTACTGCTACCGACTAGGTAAAATTTGGAAAAGGGAGGCCGGAAGTTTATGTTAGAACGTCATAATCCAGGAAAGCCTTATTCTGATTGGTTGTTATCTTAAGAGTTATCAATATTAAACTTGCGGTAATATTTGAAATAGAAAACGAACTGTTTGTATCGTGTAAATCTATAGCATGAAAAATAAAATACACACAAAATAATGGAGCTTGAATAGTTTTACTGGTATGTATGATATAAATACCTTAGTAATCAATAAAATTTAAGCAGAGGAAATTCTCATTTACATAATAACATCAACTTCCGGCCTCCCTTTTCTAAGTTTTTACCGAGTCGGTAGCAGTAGACTGAGTATGAAGCGATATTTTAAAGATTACAGAGGGTTTAATGTGGTTTGAGTTGGATTGCCCGAAAGTTGAGGCATAGTTAAGGTAAGTACTACAAGGAAAGGGTTGTATCTGTTTATTTTAAACATACTGTAGACTAAAAATCGAGGCAAGGTAGCTGACCTGAAAAAATCCAAGATGGTTCCGTGAGACACCTTGGTTATTATTATAGTAGGGAAAATTTTTATTTATGAATAGAAAGGTTAAAAACGTCAAGCGCCTGTGGTTCAACTTGCGGTTGCTTTTTAACAATTATGCCATTTGCTGTAATTTATAATAATAAATTGTAATAAATATATTATTTAAAAAATAAATTAGTTTATTAAGTAGCCAATCATTTACTAAAGTTTACATGCTCAGCCCACTTCATTTACATACCGTTCGCCAAAGCGTTCTGTTCATATAGCGAACAGAACGGAAGAATTGTGAACAAAATGAAACAAACTATCTACAAAGCAAATCGTTATATTTTCATTACATATATTTTGTACAATTTAGGGTTTCTTATGACAAAAATGTTTTATGATTCCGTACTTATTTTGATATTTCATGAAAAAATAATTAAGTAATATATTATATAGAAAATCTGGCTTATGAAAAAATGCAACTATTCTTAATTTGAATGTTTTAGTGTAATTTTGTTAACTTAAAAATACCACTATTTAGAAACTTTAGAGTGTATATCTTGGATTTCATCGACACATAATGACAAAAAAAAACGATAGAGAGTGGTTCTAAAGTCGGACTTGATGTTTCGAATTTGCTATTTGATAGATTAAATTTAGAACTTATGCATTAAAGGAAAAACTGCGTGCAATCTAAATCTTCGTTTATGTGTCATTTAATATCGTTTTTATTGTTTAGTCTTGCATTTACTATCGCTCAGAAAATCTTTAAAACTATTTATTTTCAAATGTTTACACTATTTCTGGGTTTTCAAATCATATTAAATGTAAAATATGAAGATTAAGAACAGTGATTAATCTTTTGAAAACTCCACAAACAATGCAAGTATGTGAATAGGCCATAACACATTTACGTCTTAAAATTCTGGAGGCGGGGTCATGTTCTGAGGAGGAGTTAGCATCCTATATTGTCTATAGTAAGAACTGTAACTGAGGTAATGGTAAAATCGATAATTATAAAAAAAAAATGTTTAATGCGAATAACAACTTTTCAAGGCTTGCTTTTAAATAATGTGAATAAGTGAAATCAGTGGTGTGTCATAAAAATGACAATCGCGATACTCAGAAAAAAAAGAAAAAAAAACCTATAGATTAACTATTATGTGTTAAGAAAACTCTTGAATAAACGAGTCAGATAATTCATACGATGTGTGTGCAATGAACAGATCACGAATATTAAATACCGGTTTGCAGGACTGGTTTGAAAAGTGAGGGGATATCCCTAAAAATTACAGCAGCTACAATAAAACCTAAGCTGTTGAAATGTTAAATTGAAATCTTATTCCGTGGGAAAAGATATTGAGCACATCTTTTCATTTTTGTATTTTTCAATGTTCTAGCATCCAGCAGAAAAAAACGTGACACGTGGGGATAAGCCTCAAAATATACATTTATTGACGATTTAAAGAGTGATATATGGTAAGTGTCTCAATTGGCCCCTTAAAATGGATATCTTATATTATATATAGCTTTAATTTGTACAGCTATGCATGCGACCTTTAGTCATTTTCCGTTATTTTAGAAATAGCATAAAAATGTGCTTACGCGAAAATATGGGGATACCAAAGATGTAGCCTCTAATTAGTGACAGAAAAATATACATTTATTGACGATTTAAGTTTTCAGCAAATTAAAATAATTTACTTAAATAATGTAAAGTCATCCTTTTGAAAATAAAAAAAAAACATAAAAAGTATCATTTGCAACAAAAAAGGATAGAGTGTTGACTGTGCGAATATGGTATTTAAAAGCAATTTTGCATGCAATATAAATTTAGTGAAGCATGATGTCGGTACGAAAAGCTTAATAGGGTTACATAGTTACCGAGAATACTTTATTTCATTTCTTTAATAATCTTTTACGTGATGCATCGATTTTATTTTTGAATTCCATTTTTTTTTATTTCAGCAGGGATAATTTAAAGACCTTAGATTCTTTTAGAAAAAAAAAAACATTTTTCAGGGCTAGCTTATAGGAATCAAAAGGAGAAAAGGTCAGTGATTTATTTTCTTGATTTGATTTTATCTTAATTAGTATTTTTTTTACATAAATTAGAATTTTTTTTAGGTCATATTAGTCACTCAGGTGACCTATTGCTATCCGTATTTGTCCGTCGTGCGTCGAGCTTCGCGAGTTAACATGTTAACATTTTTAGCTTCTTCTTTGCCACCACTCAACCAATTTCAACCAATTTTTGCATTAAGCATGCATGGGGGAAGGGAACAATAATTGTAAATACATGGTCCCTGTCTCACTGGACCCTGAAGAACGGGGCCAAAACCATCATTGGAATCGTTACAAATCTTCTTAACCCCTGAACTTTTTTTTTTGCGGGGGGAGGGGTTGGGGGTGGGGGCATTAATGCTAGTAGAATTTTATGATTATGAATTAAAACAGTACCCCATATACCAGCAATTAAAATTAAGAGTCCAGATCCCAGATATGTATATAATGTAATACATAATATTTCCAAAAAATTCTAACATATAGCTATTCAATAGACATTTTTTTTTCTAGAATAGTTAAAATAATGCAAAAGTGTATTTTAAATATATTCTTTTAGTTTAAAACAAACAGTTCTTTTATCGCAAACTACATATAGAAACACTGATACATTTACAATGGCAAGCGACCTCACGCGTGTTTATTTATAAAACTCCGATTTATTATACTATGAATTTCTAAAAATCAAAACATAATATAACCACTAATATAACATGTACTAAATCGATATGAAACATGAAACTCTTCAGCAATTTAGCCCAAGCATTTGAAAATATTTTGCCTACAATATGCATCTACATGTAGCAGCGTATGTGCACAAATTTATATATCACGATTATTCCAATAAAGAAAATATCTTATTTCTCTTCAAGTTTAATTCTCAAGCAAAAATATTGATCACTATTGTTTTGGATATTAAAAATATTTGTTTGAATATCGTCTCTGAATCGGAGTTTTTTGTTTATCGGAAGTGTCTGCTATGACGTTGTTTGTTTTGTTTTTGTTTTTTTTGTTTGTTGTTTACTGTTCATGTTATAGTGAGACATTCGATCATGATGCCTATAGCTAGGACTTTGCTTTCAGCAAAAAATGAACCCAATTCAATTGTTGGAAAGTTGTTGCATGGTGTACGGGTGACGTATAAGGAACAAGGGCCTATTGTTAATATTACACACGTTTAAATTAAAACTATTGTACTTTGTTTGGAATACTTGAATGTAATTAATCGTGAACATGGATCATCGAAAATTTTGACTGTAAATAAAATATTGCGTTTTCTCTGCGTCTCAAATTATTTGTCAAGTCGATACATTTTTTTTTTCGAAAAAATCCCAATTTTTTTCTACAGCTTGATCGAATTTAAGATAGAGGTACGTGTTTTTCAGTTCAAATATAACGTGTAGATCAGACTTGTCGAGGTTGACCTTGTAATATCGTGTGTCAGCAATGACACGCAGCTTTGTTGTAAAACATAGGGCGTTTTCCACCAAGGTCAACAAAACTTCAAGAGTAATGGATAATTCCTCTTTTTTGATACAATTCGTCATGAATTCTTCCTGCAACACAACGTTACTTTGCATGCAAGTAGAAGAGATGTAGGATTTTGTTATAACTTCTTGGTAGCCTGCGGAGCAAGGCAATTCTTAGAGGGATGCGTCTAGCTTACGTTTGTCTGTCTTAACAATCCGTCCGTCTATATGTCTGCCGGTTTAAAAAAAAATATTGAGAATTGTTAATAGCAGGGGTTTGATATTTTGATCTATAATTGATTATGATCTTTCAGAATACATTGAAACAAAGGAGATAGCAGATATACTTTTAGGTTTTGAATTTTGTTTGCTCTCCCTGTAAAGTGCACTGTTATCATGAAACATGTCAAAAAGTATCTGATTTACATTCTTTAAACACTGCTAAAGCCATGACGTTTCGTCGAATTCATATTTAAACATTGGTATGGTGATAAGAAAAGTTCTGTTCACCTGATCAGTACATATGTACGGGGAGAGCGACCAGTAACCAGAAAACAGAGGATGCTTATTTTTCCCGGCATCTGATCCCACGTCTGAACTTCCCAGGTGTCTATGTTTCATGGCCTCCTTACACTTTTTTTTTATTATGGATTTTTTAAATAGATCACTGTTCGTTATTTTTACTTTTTTGTTAATAGTAAAAAAAAAGTTTAACAAACTAGAATAAGTATAAAGAATTGAAGAAGACTGTATAAAATAGACATGTTACAACTGTTTTAAAAATATTAGAGAGGTACATGTAGTGAGGGGGTGTTTGTGTGTGAGGAAGGGTGTATGTGTTTGTGTTGGGGGAGGGGCGTTCTTAAAAATACCTGACAGCGAAAAAATTCCTCTAAACTATCTAAATGCGATTTTTTTCTCCATATGCTCTTCATTACATGAACACTACAAAGTTAGGGGTGTTAGGTATGCCAGTTAGATAGAATTGGAAATTTTCATATCAAAACTACAGCAAAATACAACATGTACATTTAAAACAAAATATTATGTAAGAAACATTTTTCTTACCAAAAGATACTGATGGTCTAAAATGGATTTGTTTTGGTATCTATTCTTCTATTATATACATTCTTTTCGAATCGGCTGATGTGTAATGTTAGTAAACCAAAAGAATTATATAGAGCTGCATACCAGATATATCATATTGCATTTTAAAGTGTTTACGTGCTGCCCGAATTGTTATATTAAAACTTTTTTTTAAAAAACTTTACGCACGAATAGATTGAAAGACACACTTGAGTTTCTGTTGGAAATATATGTTGAAGGCTAGGATTTAAATCGACAAAAAGGAGAAAAAATTATTTCTTGGTTTTTCTTCTGAAGAACCGCAAAGCCACTTAAAGATAATATTGTGTAGATTCAGGTTTGGTGAAATCGATTATTATATAAAGTGGAGGTGCCTTTTCTCTTTGTTACTCTGATCAACCTCTGGGTATTAAGTGAATAGAGTAAGCGTGCTAGGTTTATAATTATGACAAGCAATGGTGCCTCTGTCAAAATTTTGAATTGTGAATTTCATGAACTCTGGTTTAAAACACCAACCAAAGTTATTTGATTGAAAATTGTTACACAATACTCTGATGACCTATAAGGCCCGTGGGCCTCTTTTCTTGTTAATTGTCTGATGTGAATTATAAAAATTTATCCTATGCTAAATCGTATAACAGTTTATAATTGTTAATACATATATTTATTCGAAAACAAAGAGATGATTCGAAATGATTGAATTTGTATTAAAAAGAATAATGATATATGTTTAAAGTCAATCAAATATACCCTCTTGTACAAAATTGTCATGGAGGGGAAAAATTGTTCCCGGTTCAGGAGTCTGTTTTACAAAAGAACTTACGACTAAGACCAAACATTTTAAATAATTGTAAAATTTTGCAAAATTAATCATTCTCTTTGAATTTTTTTCTGTAAAAATATATTACCACATTCCTTCAACAGAGTTAAAAATAATTTTCGATATGAATTAAAAAGTTATATGAGAATTAAATTTGGTCCTAAGTCGTATGTCCTTTGTAAAACAGGCCCCAGAGCTCTAAGAATACACTTTAATACTTTTTTCACACTTTGTATTCATGTTTATTTTACCTCTACTGTAATAACTCTATATTAAATTAATATCATAAAAATGCCTTTTTCCCCGAGAAGAGACTCTTTTCCTCATCTGAGGACTTCTCCCTGAGAAATCAGAGCTACTCACTGGAACTACTCCTTCATGAATATTTATTAGTAATTTTAACCAATCAATGTGTTCCAGGAATTTCGAGTCCGTGACGTAATGTTATTAGCAATGTAACTCAAGAAATTGCAAATTTATGGTTCCCCGCCTTGCCGCCTCGGGAACTAGTTTCCTCCCTCGGGGAAACATAAATTAGCTATTTCCCTCGTACCCATTCCATATAACTGTAGAATATCAAGGGAAAAGGAGAATTTGAATTTTTGATGGGTATACCCAGAATATTTAGGTCTTGTCATTCTCAGATACCAAAGTTAACGAGAACGGAAAAGAAAGCTTATGACTTTCGCTGAATAGAACTGACTTGGCATTTGTATGTCCTTAAAGTCACTGAAGATAGTATTTACAGCATAAGAACTATGTCAATGGAGATATTTTTCGTCCGCGGACCTTACTAGTATTTGGGGTGGGAATATGTGTTTGGGCTCAAGAAACCTTTTTTTTTTTGGGGGGGGGATGGAGAAACACGACAGAGAAAGGACCCCCCCCCAAAAAAAAAAAAAGAAAAAAAAAGGAGGAAGTTAAAATCCGTACACTTTAAAAGCCAATTTTTAAATGTCAACATGACTTTTAATATAAGGAACAAAATTAGGCATAGTTCCAATCAAGACACATGCGGTGTCTGAGAACAGGTGCTTGTGGAGACTTACATACAGGCATCACCAAACATATACATTATTAACATGATTAACTCAAAACATAACTGCTCAAATATGTGGGGGGAGGGGGGAGAAGGTGAAAAATTCCCTTCGTGTACATGTACAAACTTTAAACTGAACTATGTGAATGTGTAAATAATATAAAAGCAAGCTGAATACTCGTATATGATATAAATAATATACAATTAATAAAATTATCATACAGTTCAACATGTTTTATAATAGGATTTGTAATGTTTATGTTTTT
>NW_026925004.1:0-25091 GCF_032062105.1 Saccostrea cuccullata
TACCAGTGATATGTAAGGACCCTCGCGAGATTAACGTTATAGCTCACAGAATTCAGCGAAGTTGGCAATTTCTCATGGGGCGGGATATGTGAGCATATACCAACTTGCTGACGCTCTCCCTGAAGAGATTCTAAAGTCAGGTTCAGTTTCGTCAGAGGGTTCATACAAACAATGAATTTCACAGGGCTTAGTGAAATCTCAGTCGTATAGTATGGCATTATGAAGAGACCTACAATAACTATATAAAATTACATATTAATTTTTATACTGCAAATAGTACAAGCTTTTGCCAGGGGGGTTCTGCAAATTGTACAAGCTTAAATTGTATTGGTTCATATAAGTTGATATTTTCTAATACATTTTGTATGGATTTGGATGTATTTCCTGACGCTATTAACTGACACATATATAATTATAATCCTTAGGATTCATTTGGTATCGTTATCAATAAAGATTTATTACACTATTTTCACAAAATTATTTATATTTTAAATACGAAGAAAGTAAAAAGTTTCAACGAGACCATTTTTCTTGTGCAAAAATGACCCAGCATAGACAGTCGTTATCCTCATTTTACTGTACGCCTCTAAATCGAGGTCAGCAAAACAGCGCAAATACCTGACTCGATCTGGCAGACGAATCAAAGCGCTATACAGCATACAGGTGGATATTTATACCGACTGTGTCCACTGAACTGGATAGAACAGTCACAACCTTGACGTAGGTCAAAGGACCTAAAGGTATGCATTGTAGACGCCAACCCCTGATAGTTCTAAAATAAAATTCCAATTCTACGGAACACTGTTCTTGTTAAAAAAGAATCAGTATATTGCGAAAGAGGAATTTTCACATATTTTTTTTTTATTGTAAAATGTTCATAAATGATAAAATGTTTTTTTTTTTTAAATGATATTTTGCAAGCAGTTTTGAATGCAAAAAATTAGATAAATAAATGAATAGGTAAATAAAATTTGCATTACGCATTTTATTTACAGAGCCATGTCTGTAGAGTGGGTTATAAACAATGAGCTAAAACCTAGGGGAAGGGCCCCACTGGGACAGTGCTACCAATACATTACTGTACGTAGATATTTACGATAACGCTATTCATAGATATAATCCAGCAACAGGATCAGACGAAAAAATTAAACTGGGTAAGAGATGATGTTTGTAAACCCAAAGGTATGGCTGTCCATATAGACCTTTACCGTAATAATTTGACCGTTTCATAAAGTGTGAATTTTAGTGAAATATATTATAAGAAACGGCCAATTAAATCTGAATAATGACTGAATCCAGTGCAAAATGTTTCTTTTATAATAGCATGCCTTTATATTTTGATATCTTATATTTTAAAAAAAAATCATTGAAAAGGAAAAAAGGAATGAGATATCCCGCTTCAGATGAAATTTTCCGTATTACGACGCCTTTGAGGAGTAATATGAAAATCGGACACGCAATTCCGTTCGAAAAACGGCGGCGAAAAACGGTTTGCTTAGGCAGTTTAGTTTAATTTCTTGTAACGATATTTTATGTTGATTATTATTGAATTAAAACTTGATATTTTCACAATATGCTCATATACATTTTTTGATATTTTAAAGTCTTCTGCGGGATAATTCGTAACACAGTCAGTTAGTGACCTAATACGGAGTCATACAGGGTGAAATGGAAATCCGTATTGGGAACGGATTTCCATTTCATACCCTGTATGACTCCGTATTTAGGCCCTAAATGAGTTTGTAACTAATAATACTTTATGTAAAAACTACAAACTAAAAAAAAATCATCTAAAAATAACATAAAGTTGAGGGGGTTTTGGGGTTTTGGAGAACATTTTGGACCAACACTTAAAATTTTCCATTGTTGTTCAAAACGTCCATCTTTTGATATTTAGTCAAATAACTGATGAGGATGTGTAATTGCTAAATCTTCATGTTGCAGACGGTACAGTAGGTTTCGTAGTTCCCGCCAAAAAAGGTGGATTGATAGCAGGAGTGGGTCGTTGTCTAGTTCACGTAGACTGGGACACAAAGAGGACAACCAAATTACACGAGGTGGATAAGGTCTAGAGACACGCTTTAATGATGGAAAATGTGATCCGAGAGGAAGAGTCTGGGCAGGTGTGATCAGTTTTTGTTTAAACTTTATTGTACATGTACCTCTTTTTTCAACAGGGATGGCAATCGATAAGTTTTCATGAAAAGTTTATAAAGTTCATATTGTTGTAAACTTTGATTTCGAGTTCACAAGCAGGTAATGCTGTTCCCCGACAGTATTATAAATTTAAAAAAAAAAAAAGATGTAATATACAATTTTTGTTCAAATGAAATACACAACTGTCTACATATCTCTCACACACTCTTCGATTTTTTTTACATTGAAGTTTGGAGATAACAAATATTTATCAATTGAAAAATCTGACTGTTATTCCTTATATTTACATTGTATTTATTCCGCCAATCCACGTGCAAGAAGCCCCGCTAGCGCTTATTGTCTCTTTTTGTCCCGCCCTGCACGTGATTTTTTTTTAACCGCGCCTATCGATGAACCAGTACATTGATGGAAAAAGAAGGTACATTTAACTATCATTGGTGCCAAAAGCAAATTGAAAGTTGGGGGGGGGGGGTGGCTAATCGAAAGTGGGCGGGGGGGGGGCGGCTAAACAAAAAAAAAAGTACCGGTAAATCCCAATTTTCAATGCCTATATAATGTCTATTTTTACAAAAATGTGTGTGGGGGAGGGGGTTAAACTCCCTCCCCCGGTTCCGATACCTATGAGTCAATTGGCATTTTATCTCGATAAAAGACATTGGAAATGTAAATATTCTCTGGTAAAATGATAATAGCTTAAAAATTCTCTTCTTTTCTAGGAACAATGGGACCTGTAGTACCGGATGTACCCAACATGAAGAAAATAGGCAGTCTGTATTGTTTAGATCTAGATGGCACGCTGCGCACGATGATTAAGGATGTAGGAATTTCAACCGGACTAGCTTGGTCAGAGGACGGAAAGTCGATGTATTATATCGACTCCACTCCACGACAACTTTACAGATATGACTTCGACCCTTCCACAGGCAGCATAGGTAAAATTTAAAATATTTAGATAGAATATTTTAAACGTAAACCAATAATGATGATAAATGATTTTTTTTCATTTGAAAAATAATCTGATATTAGAAATGTATTCCTACATGTATATCATAAGTTAAAACAAAAAGAGCTATAAAAACTTAACCTATTTCTCTGTTTGGAGAATGAATAACATATATGTAACGGTATGTCATGTCTAGTAGGGGGTCAGTGAAAAATATAAATGGTTTCAAATAGTTAATTTGTATAATTTAGCAGTCTTAAATGCGACATATCTGCTCTTTGGTAAATATATATGTTTTTATATAGTTTTTAGCTCACCTGAGCCGATGGTCTGACCCAAGTTTTACATAGAAATATATAGGAAAGTTCTTTAAAATCTTCTTTTCAAGAATAGCAAAGCTATAATTGATCATATTTATATGGAAGCATCCTCAAATGGTGTAGATTCAAGTTTGTTCAAATCATGACCCCCGGGGGTAGGGCGGGGCCAAAATGGCCGACCAGAGTTTACATAGAAATATAAAGGAAAAATCTTTAAAAATCTTCTTCTCAAGAATAGCAAAACCATAATTGATCATATTTATATGAAAGCATCCTTAGGTGGTGTAGATTTAAATTTGTTCAAATCATAACCCCCAGGGATAATGTGGGACCTAAATGGCCAATAAAAGTTTTACATATATATATATATATATATATATATATATATATATATATATATATATATATATATATATATATATATATATATATATATATATATATATATATATATATATATAACTTTTAACATCCTCTTTTCAAGAACCACTGGGGCCAGGAAAGATGAAACTCATGTGAAATTATGCTCAGGTAGTGTGGATTCAAGTTTCTTCAAATCATGACCCCCAGTGGTAGGAGGGGGTTAAAATGGCCTATCAAAGTTATACGTAGGAATATATTGGGAAAACCTTTAAAATAATCTTTTCAAGTACTTCAAAGCCTTGATTAGTGATACTTATATGGAATCATCCTCAGGTAGTGTAGAATCTAGGGGTTAGCCCTAGAGTGGGGCCACAATGGCTGATCAAAGTTTTACATAAGAATATAAAGAAAAAAATCTTTTCAAGTTCTTCAAATCCTTGATTAGTGATACTTATATAGAATCAACTTCAGGTAATGTAGAATCTAGGGGTTAGCCCTAGAGTGGGGCCAAAATGGCTGATCAAAGTTTTACATATGAATTTATAGGGAAAATCTTTAAAAAAATTTCTTCTCAAGAACAGTGGAGACACGAAAGGTGAAACTTATGTGAAAATATCCTCAGGTAGTGTAGATTCAAGTTTATTCAAATCATGAATAAGGGGTTGGGTGGGGAATAGGGTGGGGGCAAATATTGCTGTTCAAAGTTTTACTTAAGAATATATATGGTAATCTTTATTAAAATTATATTCTCGAGTACTTCAAAGCCATGATTAGTTTCAGTTCTGATCTGATATGTTCTTTTTCCTAGCCGATGTGCTCAGGTGAGCGATGTGGCCCCTGGGCCTCTTGTTTAAAAATGTTTTCGTGCATTAAATCAAAATGAACATTCCATTATGTACCTATCATATTGAATATTAGAGACTGTTACATGAAGCTTGAAAATATTGCTCTTTCACTATTATCCTTCTCACTCTAGACAACAAAACTGTAATCGTTGACAATTCTGGTAAGTCAGTACCAGAGTTTGGTTTACCAGATGGAATGACACTAGACACAGAAGGAAAGGCATGGGTCGCCAATTTTTTCAGCAAAAAGGTTGTCCGTTATGACACAAACACTGGTATGTTGATATTTGATTACGGACCATTTAATTTTGCTAGAATTGTTCCTCTTACATCCTGACTAGAATACAATTAAATTGCACTAAAGCTTCTTACATAAAGCGATGTAATGAATGACCAGTGGTTTTTCCATATTGCAAAATATTATAGATCTATAAATTTCACTTTGCAGATTTCTGAATATAAATTTCAACATATCTTACTTAGTTTATTTGATATTTCTTATAGGGGAATTCAAAGAGTTTTATGAAATTTATAAATGTAGAAAAGTGAGAGTGATCAGTGATTATACATCTTAAGAAGCAGTCCTTGATGTCTCTATCAAATGCATATCTATCTATTCATTAAAAATTCAGATCATCACGAAAAGAAAAACGAAAGATTGGAAATCAGCCAAATTAACAAATTTTTCTATATAATTATTTTAGGTGAAGAATTGCAATCTGTAGAGTTTCCTGCTACAAGAATCACCTCTTGCTGCTTTGGAGGCCCAGATCTGGATGAGCTGTATGTAACAACTTCTATTCATGAAGCACCGGAAGAGGAAATTAAAGAATATCCATTGGCGGGGACCCTGTTTCGGGTCAAGGGACTCGGTGTCAAAGGTTACCCAGCAAATGTATACGAAGGTGAAATCCCTGGACTGAAATAGTTACAGACGTGGTGTGGTTAAAATTATAAATGAAATGTCCAGTATAAAATTGATTTATACAAGAATATCTTGACACATTACACATATAAATCTCTGCCTATATACATGTACAACCTTTTGTATGTAATTGCAATACTTTTTTGCATTCGTATTAATGTTTGGAGTACTTTGCTTTCTACCATTATAGTCTCTGAGTAAATCAAGTCATATTCAATGTTTTTTTTAAATATTTTTTTAAACCAAAAATGTATCCTATTCCTAACAATTAGAAATTAACATTAACCATTTCCTAGTTGCAAATGATATTTATACAAAAGTTCATTTGATTGCAAGAACTTCTGTTAAGGGCTTTCTTTCATTTCATACAAGTTCAGTACAGTTAGGTGTTCAAAACTGCATTTTAATAGTGTATATGGTTCATTATCACTTCTTACGACAACAACAACAGCATGGATGTCACATGGACATCAGAGAAACTTTTTTCACAATTTCCAATGCTTGACAAATTGTATCCCCTCTAGGAAATGTACCAGTTGCTACTCGAACAGGGTACAATATGGAAGTGCCTTTTAGTGTCTTCTCTGAAGAAAAGCCTGTTTCATCTTCCACTGCATTAAAATACACAAAGTAATCGAATCCCATTAAATTTTCAATCTGTGGGTAAACGAGAAATCTTTTTGTCAATGTTGATGCTGCAAGTTCCTTTATATACATTGCAACTATTGTCACATTTTTTCTCTGGCTTTTCAGATCTTCAGGTTCCTTATCTGCATATAAATCAATTAATCCTTGACCAGGTTGGAAAATTCCTTCAGAAGGAATTTTCAGGAAACCTGAATCATTTGATTGTGACACTTTTAAGCTTGATTCGCTAGGCTGGTAAGATGTCTCTAGAACTTTGCGTTTTAAGGGTATAATAGCTAGGTCATTTTCCTTCTGAAGCTAAACAAGTAACTTTACATACTCTTTCCTCCCGCCACCATTTTGGAACATAACAGCAAACAAATCATAACTTTCTTTACTTTTCAGGACCATTTCAAGACTATATGGTAGTCTTTCTTGCCACTCACTAGCAAATAAAGGCTCCAGGTGTCGTACCTTTACACAAACGTCATTCTCTTCTAGATTTCGCTCTGCAAATTTAGCATTTGAATCAATGTCTTCTTTCGTCACTTTGCAGAATTTAGCGTCAAAAATGTTAATTGCTACCATTACTCTTTTGGCCTGCTCCTCTGTATAGATATATTTCCCTTCATTTGGAACAAATTCCAGAAGTACTGCAGTTTCGAGCAAAAATTTAGCATAGAGCTCACTATTTTCACATCTTTTGAAATTCGCTATCTCTTCTTGCTTCTTTTTTGTGTATCTTCTTGACATCCCAATGACTTTAAACCACCTTTCCAAATCTTTCCATAATCCTCCTTATCCAGTTGTGAATCTCTTACACAGTCAATTTCACCAGAATGTGCACTTGCTGTAAAGCCCTTTTCAATGAAAATAAATACAATTCTTTTATCTAAGAATATTTCCTTAATTTTGTCAACAAAATGAGAATGGAAAATAGTGATATGGTTTGTGATGAGGCAATTTCTCTGAAAAAGCAGTGAATCTTTCCAAGTTTTTATCTCTGATTTCTTTTTTATTCAAGTCAATGTAATGAACACTGGTGTCATTGTTTCTTTGACATTCGAGTATGTAGTACAAGAGGGAAGATGTTTTTCCCAAGCCCTGCATTCCACTTAGTTAAGTCGACGGCTCTCGATTCTGTCTAAGATAATCGATTATGCCAACAAAGACAGTATGAAATTTAGTCTTGAGGAAGTATTTTCCAGATTTAAAATCATCTATATCTGCAAACAGTCTAAGATCCTCATTGTCTGTTACATATTGCAGGATATTTTTATCAAATTCATCAGGGTTTTCTGAAATCTGAAATCTGAAATGATTTTTTTTTTCAAAAATACATATTGATAAACATGAAAACAAGGTTGCTGTCTATAAAGGTTAAATAACTTAAATACATATTAGACATCAATGCATTATTTTGGGTTTCTGTCATCCTGCCATTTTTCCCTCAGAAACTAAATGTACATGGTAATGAGAGAGCAACTTTTTATGAAGTAACCAAAGAGAATTTCAGATAAACAGAAGGTCTATGACCCACAGTGTTCACCTGAGTCAATTTGCTCTAGCTGTTCATCATCAATTTTTCCCTATATTCCACTGTAAAATTTTGATCTCCTGTTGTGGCCCAACCCTTCCCCTGTGGGCCCTGATTTGAACAAACTTGAATCTACACTAGTGACTACCTGTCAATGCATGCATATTAATGATTAATCATAGCTCTGTTGTTCTTCATCACAAGATTTTTTGAAATTTTCTTACCGTTTTAATCTCCTATTGCAGCCCCACTCAACCACTGGGGGCCCTGATTTGAACAACATGAATCTACACTACCTTACAATGTTTGAATATTACTATGAGTTATGACTAATCATAGCCCTATTGTTCTTCTGAAGAATATTTTTTCAAAGACCTTTTCCTTGATCCTCTATTGTGGGCCCAGAAGTGAGGCTCTTCCTCAAAATCAATGAAATTACACCAATTTATGTTGAATATTCATTTTAGACTTGATTCCAATTTATTACTGCAAGTATGTAAGAGCAGAAAGTGTCAACCTGTCCTTTAAGAGTTGAAAAGTTATCCCCTTTTGTTTAAGAAAAATCAATTTTAATATAATCTAGTACTAGAGGTGACAGTGTGGGAAGAATGTTCCCGCGGACAATCAAGTTTTAAATATTTGAATGTTCAGTGTTGTGCAAATAACAATGGGGAAAATGAAACAAAAGCAGAATTTCTATTGCCTCCTTTTCTTTCTTGGATCAGTTGCAAAAACCATAACTTTATACTTTAGCTGCAAGAAGATGGTGACTATTCAAATTGATAATGATAAAACAGTTTCAATGCTTGTATTCATTATCATTTATTAATGTGTGTATATATATATACTTGAATACATTTTTTTCAGTTCTTGAACATGAAACTCCGGAAATTCCCAATTTTTTCCTCTATATCTAAAATAAGAGACCCATGGGCTATATCGCTCACCTGAGTAGCTTTGACCATGCTGTTCTTAACCAGATTCTCCCTTGTAATACCTATTGTAACCTCACCCAACCCCAAGGGTCATAATTTGGACAATTTAATTTCTAAATTACCCCCAGGATGCTTTAAGTTTCAATTATTCTGGCACTTGTGTTCCCTATTGTGGCCCCGCCCTATGCAAGGGGGGGCATGATTTGAACAAATCTACACTACCCCCAGGATGCCTCCACATAAGTTTCAGCTTTTCTGGCCCAGTGGTTCTTGACAAGAAGAGTTTTAGGTTTTTTCTATATATTTCTATTTAAAAGTTTGACCCCCTTTTGTGGCACCGCGCAACCCCTGGGTCATGATTTGTATAATTTAGAATATACACTACCCCAGGATGCTTCCACTTAAGTTTCAGTTTTTTTGGCCCAGTGGTCTTTGAGAAGAAGATCTTTAAAGTTTTTTCCTATATATTTCTACGTAAAACTTTGATTCCTTATTGTGGCCCCGCCCAACCCCTGGGTGTCATGATTTGAAAAAAATTAGAATCTACATTACCCCAGGATGCTTCACATAAGTTTCAGTTTTTCTGGCCTAGTGGTCTTTGAGAAGAAGATTTTTTGATGACCCCAGTGACCCTATTTTCGTCTTATCTTGATTATATCCCCTTATGAGGGGACAAGCTAGCCCCTTCATTTAAATAATTTAAACTCCCCTTTCACCCAAAGATGCTTTGTACCAGGTTTGGTTAAAATTGGCTCAGTCGTTCTTAAGAAGATGTCGAAATGCGAAAAGTTTACAGGCAGACAAAATGTTATCAGAAAAAAGCTCATTTGGGCCTTCGTCTAAGGCTCAGGTGAGCTAAAAATCTTTTAGGACCGGGTGCAAAAAATAGGGCTAACATAGGGATGGTGGGATATCAGGAAATAAGAATACATGTTTTTTTTGGTATTATTATTATTATTATTTTTTGATTCCCGTATATTTATTTCATATGAAGTTATAAATAAACCATCTCGCAGTCTTTTAGATTGCATTTATTTTTCGATATTCTCTCCACCTGCAAAGAGATAATCTTTATTCAGATAAAGAGGAGAACAAACATTAACATGTGAAAAAGTATTAACCTTTTCTCCAGCTGCGCATTTTACGTGATTTAGCAGACCATTTGACAAAGTATTATCATTTCTAACTATCTAAGGAGAATCGAAGCTAGACATAATACATATACCATTTTGTAGGGAATGTTTTAGAGATATTTGACATGACTATTCATAAGCCCAACGAATAATCTTATTAGTAGAAATGGAGGTCAAATGGCAATTGAGTGCAAAATTTTATCGCATTTTTGATACTTTTTAATCTTCAAGCTTGATGTATGTTGAAATAAGAAATTTGAAATATACTCAGTTAAGACATGAACTTTTAGATAGTTTAAAAGAAGATAAATTTCCAAAAAGATGATATATAGTTTACCTTTATGCTATCAAAAAATAGATACGGAGATTTTATTTGCGTGAAGTCGTGTTTTATTGTAACGAGCCCGCGGTCAAATTGACCGGTACGCAAGTGAAGGGGTTAAAGAGTTCAAAATGGCCGTTGAATGTGTGATAAAAAATGCAACGAAAACAATTGGGGAAGGCCCCCATTGGGATGAAATGACAAGTACACTTCTCTATGTGGATATACATGAAAACAGTATCCATAGATTTAATCCAGAGACAAATGTTGCTGATAAAATAAAACTAGGTAAGTAATAAAGTAAGTCACAAGTGTTAAGAGAACCTAATTTATACTTAAAATGACCGTCTTCAAATCTTACTGAAATCCAATTGTTATTGGTGCCCTTGGCCATTTTTCTTACGGTGCAATACTGTATTATAAAATTGTAATGGTTTTTCCATCGTATTACAAGTACACGGCTATGAAAAACTATTCTAAATAATTTAGATATCCATTCTTTAGTCATAGTACAATGCAAATTTTGCAAAATACAGGAATAAAATTTGGACTAAGTTGGGTTTTGTTTTGGTTGTTAATTTCTATTATACTATTACATGTATATGCTATATGTGTACAAGTGCAATACACACTTGAAGGAAATTTTGTACTTACACATATATATCTATACATTGTACATATACATACTAGATTACTAGTATATGTTAATCTTTGTAGCTCCATCTATTTTTGGTCTAATGTCATATTAATATAAATGTCTTAATTTCCTGTGAGCAGGTGGATATAATCAACTATATCATTTTGAAATTTCCAGGTCTATTTTCAGTCTAATGTAGAAATAAAGAAAATATATCGTTATGATTTCTAGAATGATCAGAAAGGATTCAGATGACCAGAGAGTGCCATTTACTGAATTGTTTTGTAGAGGACACTGTAGGATTTGTGGTACCTGCCAGAAAAGGTGGATTGATTGCTGGCGTTGGTTGTTTTTTGGTACACGTGAACTGGGACACAAAGAAAGTGACGAAACTACACGAGGTGGATAAAGAGACACGCTTTAATGATGGAAAATGTGATCCGAAAGGAAGAGTCTGGACTGGTTTGCCTTTTTTTTCCTCTATCTAACATTCTTCTGACTATTTTTAGAGCAAACGGCACTACTCTCAGAAAGTAACTATTATATTAACACGTTTCATTTATCCATTATAGTTTACTTGCAGGAACATATGGAGCAATTGATCCTGACGTCGAGAATATGCCTAAAATTGGTAGTCTATATTGTCTTGACTTGGACGGCAGTCTGCACACAATGGTGAAAGATGTTGGTATCTCTAATGGGCTTGCTTGGACCAGTGACGAAAAAACAATGTACTACATCGACTCGACACCACGAAAAATATATGGCTATGATTATGACGTAACTACAGGACAGATTTGTAAGCTTTCATACCAAGGAAGCCAATTATAATATTAATCAGTTCTCCTATCAAAATGACGGTTATTGTTGCAAAATTTGTATTTCAACAATTAAAGTGTATATTTTAAAGTCTTATAAACAAAATTGTAAGGAAAAAGCTGAAGTCATTCATAGTAGGGGGCTTGTCGCTTTACATGCTTTTAAATCTGCGATTTCTTTTTGTAGCTAATCAGAAAGTGATTGTAGACAACGCTGGAAAACCATTGCCAGACTTCGGTTTTCCTGACGTTTCCTGACGGAATGACCATTGATACAGAGGGTAACTATGGGTAGCATGCTTCCTTGCCAGTAAAGTTGTTCGATATGACCCACAGACAGGTAAATGTTCCTTGTACGATATTAGATGAATTCACTTTTTAAATTGTTCTGCAATACCCAGAACTAGTTAATATTAGAAAAAAAATGTCGCCTTGTTCGTACTATTGAATGATAATATCAGAAATTACAAGTCTTCATATTTAAAAATTAATCTTTTCTAAGGCCTATGAATAATTTAGTGAATAAATCAGTGTAAGTGTGTGTAAACGTGAGTGAATTGTACATGTGATGCACATATGTGATTATATATTAGTACTGTATATGTAGATATATGAACATGAATGGATTAAATTTTACTTAAACTTCTTTAGGTCAACAACTACATGCTGTCAAATTTCCTGCTCTACGAATAACGTCATGTTGTTTCGGCGGGAAGAATTTGGATGAACTTTACGTCACATGTTCCGCTCACGAGGTCTCCGAGGAAGAGTTTCAGAAATACCCAAAGTTACCCATTAACCGGTTCTGTTTTCAAAGTTAAAGGCCTTGGTGTGAAAGGTTCTAAGGCACAGATTTATGAAGGAGAAATCAAAGAGGGTTAAAAAGAGTAAAAGATAGACTTTTCATACAGAGTTGAAAAAAGGAATATACTTGTACTTTTTTGCTTTTATTGAATGTAAATTATAAATAAGAATTTCTAACTGATTATAAGATTTTGCTATTGGATTCATTTCGGATCTCCTAGAGCAAAACATGAACTTTGCTATTATTATCATATTGAAGGTTGGCGCATTTTATTTAGTTAGCTTAGTATTCGCAGTACCTCTAAGTTTAGTTATACCAGTTATTATCTGCAAAACAACAAGACCAATTTTAATTCACATGCTTTTTCGGTTATCCAGCTAATAGTTACTTTGAAGTTAGAATCATACCTATAATACCCGGTATTATTTTCATGTCCTCCGTAAGCCATTAAATGGTAACTCCAGATTTTTTTCAGTTTTCTGCATAAAAAGAACAAGATAGGCTATGACCCGTTTTTGACCCTTATTTTGAGTGTTTTTAAGAATGATAAAACAGTTTATCCATAAAACGTGTTGTCACCCCTGCCACAAAATGACCTTTGGTTCTAAGTTTTTAAATCCTCAGGGGTGACAGAGAGGACAGAAAATACTGTAGTACAATGTAGGTCAATTTAGAATTTTCTCATTTTAATGCAAATTTTCATCGAATTTACAGCACATTTTGTTTCGGAATACAGATCACAAGCTTGTCTATCTATCAAATTTATAAATTTTATAAACTTGTATCAGATGCAGTTTATTTGTAAAATCTCAGATAGGCAAGCTTTTGGTCTATGTTTTCCGAGATGAGAAAAGTATCTCAAATATGATGAAATTTCCACAGGATTGCAGAAATTTCGGGAAAATGTCCAACTTCTGCACCCTCTAGTAGCTTCCATGTAAGCTTTGATTCCAAATAAGGGCTGGTTTTAAAGCAAGCATCATTTGATAAGTTCTTAACTTCAAACTATCAAAATTTACCAGCGTTCTGAATTTTACATCAAATATGGGGCCAGATTTGGTCGTTACCTTACCTTTGTCCTCTATCTTGCTTTTGAATCTGATTCTAATGTTACAATACAATATTTATAGTAATTTGCTATCTCTGTACAATTTATTAAACACATCTTGCATGCTATATCCTTAGATACCAGAATCCACGTAATTCTTAGAGATTCTCGTGTATTTTACATGTAGTTTGAGAAAAAGTTTTCCTTTCATCTCGTATAGTCTTTTCTGGGTGACAGTAACATAACAAACAGTATTATTAACTTAACCAAACTAATTTGTGTTACTGCGATTCATAGTATCAGTAACTGCTGTTATCAGAATATTAAGACATGGCATGATTATTAAACGTTATTATCTGCACAGGTGGATAATCTTCACTCAGATAAAGCAAAGAGCAAACATTTACTCTGTATGTGAATCGGTATTAAGGAGTTGTTCCTATTTCAATATGGCCGTCGAATGTGTGATAAAAAATGCATCAAAAACAGTTGGAGAAGGCCCACATTGGGATGACATGACAAATACACTTCTCTATGTGGATATTCAGAAAATACTATCCACCCAACAATAGACAATATAGATATAACCCAGAGACGAGCGTCGGTGATAAAATAATACTAGGTAAGTAATAAATATGTCATTAGTGTTTAGATCAACTTAATTTTCTACCGAGATGACTCTCTTCAAACATTGCTGAAATTCACTATTTCTGTTGGTGTCCATGACTTTTCTTATTTCTCTGTAATTTTGGGGATACTGCATTGTAAAAATAAAATGATCTTGCCTCGTACCGCAAGTACACGGCTTTGAAAAAAAAATATTGTAAATAATTTAAATATCAATTATAAAGTTAAACACAATTGCAAAATACATATAATAAAAGTGCAAAATACATGGTTAAGAATTTGACTAGGTTGCGCTTACTGTGATTTGGTTGTGAAACACTGAAACTGCTTTTTTGACATTACCATCTAGCCATCCGAGAAGTACAATTCCCCTAGCCCGAAGAGCTCATTCATCGTATTGGCTGAAAAAAGACATCAATAATTGTTTTTTTTATATGATAATATAATAAAAACCTTCTGCAAATTATTCATCTCTCACATAATACCGGTAAATTGTTTTGTAGAGGACACTGTAGGATTTGCGGTACCCGCTAAAAAGGGTGGATTGATAGCTGGCGTCGGTCGTTGTCTAGTTCATGTTGACTGGGATACAAAAAGGTGACCAAACTTCACGAGGTGGAGAAGGGTCTAAAGACACGCTTTAATGACGGAAAATGTGATCCGAGAGGAAGAGTCTGGGCAGGCAGGCATTTAATTATATTCAATATTTTATGTTCTTTTGACTTTTTACAGTGCAATGGGTACTACTCTCTGAAAGTAAATGTACATAAATTTAACAAGTTTCATTTCATCTGTATATTTTGCTTTCAGGAACAATGGGACCAATTGATCCTGACGTCGAGAATATGCCTAAAATTGGTAGTCTGTATTGTCTTGATCTGGATGGCAGTCTGCACACAATGGTGAAAGATTTAGGGGTAGGAATGCAGGGGTGGTGGAGGGTCTTCAAAATAGACTTGCTTCAGCATGCGGGTTATCACAATACAAATAATTGACTCGCTTAGCTGACCACGTGACCTTACACCTTCTATCACACGTAATTCATCAACCAAGGCGTGGATCTAAGAATTTTCACATTTTACCAAAATTAATCCTATCGAAAACCTCCAACTAAGATGTCGCATTCAATACATAAATACAATTATTATTCTAATAATTGTTGTTTATTGTAGCTAATCAGAAAGTGGTTGTAGACAACGCTGGGAAATCATTACCAGACTTCGGTTTTCCTGACGGTATGACCATTGATACAGAGGGTAAACTATGGGTAGCATGCTTCTTTGCCAGTAAAGTTGTTCGATATGATCCAGAGACAGGTATTATCCTTTGTAAGATATTGATATTTAAAAAAATTAATATTCACCATTCAATTGTTCTGCAATACGCATGCAGTACTTCCTAATATTCACAAAATATTTCGCATTGCTCATACTATTGAATGGTAATATACAAGAATTACAAGCCTATTTATATTGAAGAATTAATCTTTTCTTAAGCCTGTGTGTATATACAAGTGAATTGTATATATGATGTACATTTACGAGTATATAGTACTTTATATTTATGTACATACATGAACATGAGTGGATTTTACTTTAACTTCCCTAGGTCAACAACTTCAAGCTGTCAACATCCCTGCTCTAAGAATAACGTCATGTTGTTTCGGCGGAAGAATTTGGATGAACTTTACGTCACATGTTCCGCTCACGAGGTCTCCGAGGAAGAGTTTAAGAAATACCCATTAACCGGTTCTATTTTCAAAGTTAAAGGCCTTGGTGTGAAAGGTTCTAAGGCACAGATTTATGAAGGAGAAATCAAAAGAGGGTTAATGAGGGCAAAAGATGTTTTGTGCAAAATTTAATAAAGAAATATTCATGCATGCATTCATTGAACGTTTAACGTATTTTTAATTGATTATGAGAGTTTTATATTCTCTTTAGCCCCCCCCCCAAAAAAAAATGACGGTAGTGTAGAACCCTGCAGAAAATAGACCATAGCGTAAAATTTCTCCAAACGGAAGAATTGTTCTAAAGAAGAACCACATTATTTTGTTAAAATAACATTCTTATCATTCAAAAATTGTACATGCAGAATATTGATAGTTTTGTTTGTTTTGTTTTTTTGATTCGGTGCTTTTTTTAATATCTATTTTCCAAATACATAGAAAACAATAGTATTTCGGAGGTTAAAATAGTCTTGAATCAGGTCATTTTTTTGCCAGTCGGTCGGAACCAACCAATTTCTAAAGATGGTCTTGCTAGCTGACGGTTTTAATATTATACACATAAAGCCATTTTTACACTGAATTGTTTTAAATCTGTATTTTCCCGTTTACCTGAACATGACATGAAGCAAATGGCGGATGAGACCAGTCGACAGGGGATGCTTACTCCCCAATGGCACCTGATCCCACCTGCAGTTTTTTGACGTCTGTGTTTGTTCTGCTTAAAATCGGTATTTATTTTAATGGAATTTTTTAGCTCCACTACAGTTCGTTACCTCCATATTTCATGCATAATGTGTTAAACAGGTCGGAGAGAATACTCGAAATCGGGTATTATCCGCGAAATCGCGTATAATACTGATATTAGAGTATCGTTGAATCCGCGAAATCGGGTATAGGAGGTGTATCACCTAATAAAAATGAAACAATGGGATGGCGCATGTTTCCGAGTTAACTTTCATATAGATACACATGTTTTCTAAGGTATCACTAGCCAAGTAAGAATTTGGGCGTCAAGATTAATGCGCTCGGGACAACAAATACCCGTGGAGCTCAGTACATTTTATGATCTGCACACAAAAAGGCGTTCGATTTGCTTTATATTTTTCCTTATGTTGAAAGTATATATGCATCTTCCTAATATTCATTCCCAACAGAACAGAATTGTGAAGTATCAGAATTCGGGAATTTATAATAATTCCACATCAACACGACAAACATGAACAATTTGTAAATAAATCAAATTATACGGAAACACATTTCACACACCAGATATAATGCCATGTATAAACAAGGGATTGTCTATCGTATCTAATTATGCGTCATTAATTACTTTCACATTCATCTTGTGCATAAAATCAAATTTATTTATGAATGTATAAATAATGTAATGATAAAAATGTCTAAAATTTCGGCTGAAAGAACCCTCTTTCTCTTTTTGAAAATCTTTTCTTTTTTTATTTATCATTCAAACATATCTGCAGAATATGTCTTCAACATTTTAGCAGAGACAGTGATAGTTTCAGGAATACAGCTTATGAGAGAACATAATTGTTGATCGTTTAATTTCGCTAAGTCATCAATATTTTACCATTTCTTGGCGACTTCAAAAAGGGGGGGGGGGGCTAAAGGCTTCTTGACCACCTCTGACAAAACAACCTCGACTGTGTTCTACATTGGTCCAAGAGACCTCTCTTTGAATGTCACGGTCGGTTAAACTGGGTCATATATTTTTAATCGAAAGGGAAGATTTATTCATCAAATAAAAATCATATACACTGTAGGTAAAAAAAAGCAACCTGTTATTTTCTAACACAATATGAGACTACAAGAACTAGAATTTTATTTTTTAAACACATTTTTCATTATAGATGAGTATTAGGAAAAATTATTGCCATGAGTAATACATATCATAGATAAAATAACTAAAAGAAAACTGATAGCGGTATAAAAAAAACAACATAGAATGTAAAGAGGTATAATTTACCCTGTCTATCAAATAGTATAATAAAGAAAGGAAGTGGCTACGATTTTTATGAAATTTTAATGTCCGATGAGGAATTATATTCCAAAAAAATAAGACAAGAGTTTCCAAGACAATTGAACACTCCATTATTTCAGTTTGTTCATTCACATGTTCATAAATGTAAAAACTGTAAGAAATGTGAAAACTTGATTATGTAATTCATATTTCAATATGACTGTACCTGATCTATTTGAGAAATTCAATGTATTATAAGCTCATGAAAATATAACACATTTGACTTTTATTTATAACCCCCCCCCCCAAAAAAAAAACAAAAAAACCTAGAAAATCCTGTTCATATGACTTCTCGCTCTTAATTTTCACACAAATGCATGAAATAAAGGTAGAATAGCATATCTTGTATCGATTAAAATGCTACCAAAAAAATTTACGGTGTCTTTGAATAAAAATTTCATGCTAAATTGACATAAAAAAAGATACTCACCTTCAATTAGCTATTTGCAAACTGTTTTCCCGTGGGTATTTAATCTTATTTTATTTTATTCTTTATAATAACGTTGGTATTCCATTATGGCAGAGATATACAATTATGACTCGCTTATACTGTGCTCTCTAACTTTAGGAATAATTTATATTTCACGTGAAAGGGACGCCATACATTTTTCATAAAAATACATAACGCGGCGTTAGTCGTTTAATTTCTTTAAAATGTCACTTTTTGTGAATAGTGCACAAATTAGAAAATTAAGTATATGGAATACTTTAATGGGAAATAAAGACAAACGAAGTGTAGTCATTTGTTTTTAGAAATTATATTGAAAATTAATAACACCATTGTGTCCTCTTTGTTACCCCAGCAGTGTTTGTCGTGTGATTTTAAACTTATTTGAAAACCGTATGATTTGGGTTTAATAAAAATAAATCCACAAGATACTGATGTACAAGTAACAGTTACTGGCATAATGCGCCGTTGCTTTATTCTTTAGTTTTTTATAGAAAGTTGCACGGAATACCCGATTTCGCGGATTCAACGATACCCTAATATCGAGTATTATACGCGATTTCAAGGATAATACCCGATTTCGAGTATTCTCTCCGACCTGTTAAAAAGTCTTACACTTTGATAGTGGGATATCTTTTGAAAATTGTTTTGTTGCCCTCTACCGACCGACCGATAGGCTAGAAAAATGACCTGACCAAAAAAAATATAACCACCACGATGCTACATGTGCAAAAATATCTTGTAAAAATAAACATTGAAATTATCTGATTTTAGCGGGCTTATTCATCCTGTTCAAGGCAGGAAGTCAACCCCATAGTCGCCATTTTAAAGTTACGTGCAAAAATATAGTTCTTACCTTACTCTCAACCGCTTTTGAGATAATACAAACGCTAAATAAAGCAAAAAAAAAAATAATAAAACGAAAGGGTAAAAAAGACGTTTATGCAAAACTAACAACTAATTTTATAAACATAATGAAATACAAAACAGACAACATTAAAAACAAGTCAACAGACTCGTTTGCAAAATCAACAGACTACGATGCGAAACCAACGATGGCGCGGAAGTTTTTCTACGTCATCGTTATTTGGAAGAAAATCCCTAAATTTATATATCAGGATCCAATTGGCAACCAAATTGGAATGTATTTATTAATAGAATATATTATCGGATCGAATCATATATACTAGTATATCGGAATACATACGATAGGGGATCATATATACTATATATTAGTATATATTATATACTCATGTTTACGAGTTGATGGTATAAACTCATGTTATTATGTTACTGGTAAGTGATTTCCCATGTATCGAAACTAATCACATTTTCGTTTGAGTATTTTGTGTACAGGTTCTTGTATAATATTGGCTTATTTACAATTTTCATGATCTACAGAATACGAATATTTTTCCTGATATGCTGTGAAGTGTTTATAAACTTAAATATTTATTATTTATTTTTTTGAATTTGTATCAATCCGGGAGATAAAATAGTGCAAGGGGCATGCAATTTAAAATTGTGATATGTTGTGCAAACAAAGTTTTGATTTTTAAGTCAATAAATATTATCTATTATAAGTCAGTAATTTGAAAACAGAATTTGAAAAAATTTTGAAAGCAAATTTACAAAATTAATCATTGTACAAACCAGGTTATTTTTACAAGACTGACGTGTTAGTGGTATACAAATAAACTAATCCTTGTGCTGATCCAGCCTAAAGAACAGTGCAATTTTCCTGCGATAAATATAGTGATGAAGTGTTTACATTTAGAACACTACTTACATATGTATGTCTGTAAACAAAGCAAGAAACACGTAGTAAAGATGGTTGAAGTAAATCAAATATTAATCTTAAAGGGAAGAAATGAGCTGTACCAGTTGATAAAATATTTTTTATGTAAATTTTTATTACTTCTTGTGCAAACAATAAAAGAATTACTGTCTTCCACAATTTAGATCTGTATCACAGCAAGTTTTATATACAAGTGAAGGTCGCTTAACATGCTTGTGATTCTTATCTCATTAATTGTCGGCGCTACTCTGGAGAGAGAGTTCGATCTTTACTATGTCCAGCTGCCTCTTACTATCAGATGCTGGCAATGTTATACAGTGAATTAGAAGTGCGTAAGACAGTAAAAAAAATTATAACACCCCCCCCCCAAAAAAAAAAGATTAAATCGGGTGTTATTCATTAAAATAAAATTTGAATTGTTTGTTTATAAATATAAATCAAGAGACTGAAAAAATCAAATATATTCAAAAGTAGATAGATTAGGTAAACGATTAATATACCATGCCATTGTGATAAATTTTTAGTCTTCACGTAAAAAAGTAATATTAAACGTGCATAAAGGACAAGATAGGGTAAGAGCAGTATTTGGCCGCAAGTTTGGCTGTCTTTCAAAATGATCCAACAGTTTATCCATAAAAACCTGTTGTCACCCCTGCCACAAAATGAGTATTGGTTTTAAGATTTAGAATATACAGGGGCCAAAGTGAGATCAGGAAATAGGTCAATTTTCGTCATTTCTCATTTTTATGCAAATTTTCATCAATTTTACAGCACATTTTCTTTCAGAAAACATCAGACACACGCTTGCCTATCTACCAAATTTATATATTTTATACACTAATATGAGATGCAGTTTATGTGAAAAAACCTCAGATATGCAAGCTTTTACTCTGTTTTCCGAAGAGAAATGTATCCCAAATATGATGAAATTCCACCAGAATTGAAGAAATTCTTGAAAATGCCCTATATCTGCGCACTCTAGTTGCTTCCATGTAAGCTTTGAATCAAAATTAGTGCTTGTATTAAAGTGGGGATCATTTTAACTTCTGAACTACAAACTATCACAATTCTACCATTGTTCTGATTTATATATCAAATAAAGACCTACAGGCTGTTACCCTACCTTGTCCTTTATCAATGAAAGTCATGTAGTTAAATTGCAAGAGTTAAATTGAAAGAAATGTAATATTACATGTGCAAATCAATTGAAATCAGGTAGATATATTTCAAGAATGACTAGACCAAACGAAAAAACATGAAATTAAAATGTTCATTTCAATTAAAAGTCAAAAAGAGTTGAATTTTAAAAGCAGCTAAATCGGGAGAATTGGAGTATTTATTTTGCATATCAAGATCATACAAGTCAAGGAGTTGAACTTCACGAGTGGCTTAATCAAGAAAATATCAAATATACATGCAAATTTTAAAAGACGTGGAGCTGAATTTCAATAACAATAGTAACCAAATCAAGAATTTTGAATTTTGTAATATGCATATCAATGAAAATAGAGGATTTGAAATTTAAGAGTGGCTCAATCACGAGAAATGAAACATATTGATGTGCACTGAAAATGTCAAATTATTTGTCAATTTATGAAAATAGTGAAATATTTGATGTGCATATTAATGGTTTCATTCATTTGCGTTCTTTGTTAGTCATAATTCCCTATTTGTAATATTGTTGAAGGTTGGTCTTCTTTTGAAATAGTTTGAAATATTTGTGTGAAAAGCTGCTTTATTGTTTTGTTTAATAGTACAAAACACATATAACCAAAATATGGATCAGGGACCTCAACTGATTTTTACGTGTGTGGCGCATTAGTTAGAGCGTCTGCTCTAGAGTCGCGAGTAAGTAGTTGATCCTTACATTGTGCGTTCGAATCCCACTATGGGATGTGGCAACCGGTCCTTCAGATGAAACCGTATAAATCGAGGTCATGTGTCGCAGTATGTGCTGGCACGAAAAAAAAGATCCATCACTGATCAATGACCGTAAAGTGCTATTTATAGGGCAAAATTTGCAGCTCTCCACTGGCAAGTAGTGGGCTCTTGTCATATGAGTAAAAATTCCCGAGAGGGATGTTAAATAACATACAAACAATACCATCAACTCGTAGCAGTACTTTCAGTACTTTGATTATCTATTAGATTGACCCTGTGTATATTTAGGGAATGACTTTAAAGAAAAGAAATTAAGGCAAGATGTGAGTGTATCCGTATCTTTTTTGCATAAAAATAAGGTGAAGGAATGTAGGACAGCGATTACTCCAGGTTTGGGGGATACTGTTTCGGAGAAATCAGGAAAATCAGTAGGGGCCTGGGGGCACAGAGCCTGCAAGGGGGGGGGGGGCAAAGGCCCCTGGTTAAGATTGAATTTGAGCATGCATTTTTATGGCCATTTAGAGAGCATAAATTGCAATGCGGAACCATTTTCTTTGTTAGTCAAAATGCACATGGGACAAGGTCTACTGCGCATACCATAGCAAATATGCCACCACAACGTATACAGGAGTACAATTAAGTCTCATCCTTGTAGCCCTACAGTGTAAATTTCTTTTACTATCCTTTCGAATATGTTATCCAGATTTCTTCTCAAACATTTTAATTCATGTTTAATCAACAAGTTACCAAAATCTTGTGAGACTTTGACTGAAACTTCATGAGTTATTGATATTGATATGTCGACCCCCCCCCCACCCCCCACCCCCCCCCCCAAAAAATAAAATAAAATAAAAAAATTGTCATCATCTTGTGCATCAGTAACAGCCTTGATTATCCTGTTCATCAGAGAATTTACTTTTTCTTTATCATATAATTCATACGTGTACAGGCTTAGATCCTGTTTAGATCCTATTTGGGGGAAGGGATGGGGTGAGGTTAACTTTTAAAGCTTCATACTAGTATATAGAAGCCTAGTACTTTTCATAGCCACTTAGCATATTCGCTTATTTGATAGGGGCCTAGCGTTTTCGGGGGGGGGGGGGGGGTGGGGGCGTCAAGGGTCATTTAAAGTAAACTTGGTTTAGTGTAAAAAAAATCTCTGCAAAATCCAAGGGGGTGTGTTGGTTGGGGGTGGTCTGGAACTCTAGATCCGTGCATATCTTTATTATTGAAAACTGCGTAATTATTGGGCAATATATGCAATTTGATAAAATTATTTTTTTACTTATTGACTAACATATACGAGCCATATTTGAGCGACATGATACTTCCTTTAATCAATCTGATTAAAATCATATCCTTTGATCCGCTAACATAGATCGCTACACAAGTAGCGATCTATATATGTGAGCAGATCAAAGGATCTGATTTTAATCAGATTGCTTCCTAGATTAACTTATTCTAAAAAAAATCTAATAGAGTTTACATAGTCGTACAAAGAAAAAAGCAAAAACTTGTAACTTTTTAAAAAAGATTATAATTTCCAAAATTATTTTTTACCACATGCTAGAGAAATTTGTCAGATAAAATATTCACATAAATAAAGGGGTGTTCAATGTGGAAATCCCTGGTTTTTAATAAATTTCTGACGTCATGACCTCTGAATAGCTCTCGCTTGGCTTAAAAGTGTAAACAAACCAAATGCCTCTCATTTCAATACATATTTCTATGTATAATTTATGCTTGAAATGCACCTTGATGCATATCATTGTAAACTTTTGACTTTAAACTTTTATTCTATACCCAGAAAGTATCACAAACAACAGTCATGTGAGTTGTTTTTATTTATATCATTAAAAGGGGGCATGCGAATTTCCTACATGTGCTACATTTCAGCCTTTTAACCTTCACTCTTTAATTGGCAGAAGGATAAAACGTACGCTCAACTAGGACCTGGGGTCCCTCGCAAATAGTTCGTCATTTTGCGTAGTAATAAAACATTCTATAGGAACTCTTCAGGCATTAAAGGCACAACAGTAAATTCATCTATATCAATATTTATATATCAATTGAATTTTATATGATAGACAATTTTCTTTGTCTTACTCCAAAATAATCATATTTATAACTTTATAAAGTTCAACTTTCTATTATATATATTAGCAGAAACGTGAAAGTAATAAAGGGTGACCAGAGGTTACCTCATATTGTTATTAATAGGAGTACCAGAAATCACCTTACATTGTACATCAGTGAGGGACCAGAGGCCACCTTATATTTTACAACAATAGGGAGACCAGTGGTCACCTTATATTGTACATCATCATAGGGATTATAGGTCACCTTACATTTTAAATTAATAGTGGTCCAAAAGGGAATCTTTTTTTACACATAATAAGGGGGGCCTGGGGATACCTTTATTGTACATCAATAAGGGGACCAGAGGTACCTTATATCAAACATAGTAGGGGGGCTACAGGTCACCTAATATTTTATTCATAGTAGAGGACCAGAGGGCACTTTTTTTGTACATCAGTAGGGAGACCAGAGGACACCTTATATTGTACATGTAGAGGGACCAGAACACCTTATATTGTGCATCAGTAGGGGGACCAGAGGACACCTTTTATACTCTGTGGGGGAACAGGGCCCTTTTGGAAATGGGGGGGGAGCACCTTTATTGTACATCAGTAGGGGGACCAAAACCTTATATTGCACATCATACGGGGGCCAAAGGACACCCGATATTTTACATTTAATACGGGGACTAGTGGGCACCTAATATTTTACTGTACATCAGTAAAAAGACCAGATGTCTCCCTTTATTTTAATAGTATAGGGCCCAGAGGTCATTTTTGTACATCAGCAGAAGGACCAGATCACCTTTTATTGTACGGGGACTAGTTTACCTTTTTTCGGAACATTTAGGAGCCAGAGAAAACCTTATATTTTAATTAGTGAGGCCCGAGGGCATTTTATTGTCTGCAGAAGGGCCCGAGGGACCTCTTTTTTGGGGGGGAAGCTAAAAACCCCACTTCTCTGTATGGGGGACCCAAGGAAACCCTTTTATTGTAATCGTGGGGGACCAGGGGTCACCTAATTTTCATGTGGGGGGCCAGAGGACACCTTAAGCAATAAATAAAAAACCAAAAAAAATA
>NW_026925005.1:0-25321 GCF_032062105.1 Saccostrea cuccullata
CACTATCTTCTCATGCTGCCTTCTGAAATACAATAATATAACGATATAAATAGACACAACAGTCATCTCCAGTCAATCTGTCATTATCTTCTCATACTGTCTCCTGAAATACAATATTATAAAAAAATAAATAGACACAACTGTCATCTCCAGTCAATCTGTCATTATCTTCTCATGCTGTCTCCTGAAATACAATAATATAACAATATACATAGACACAACAGTCATCTCCAGTCAATCTCTCATTATCTTCTCATGCTGTCTCCTGAAATACAATAGTATACCAATGTAAATAGACACAACAGTCATCTCCAGTCAATCTGTCATTATATTCTCATGCTGTCTCCTGAAATACAATACTATAACAATATAAATAGACACAACAGACATCCCCAGTCAATCTGTCGTTATCTTCTCATGCTGTCTCCTGAAATACAATAGTATACCAATATAAATAGACTGAATAATAGACTAAATAAATATTTAATATAAATCGAAATAACTTATATGCTTCTTTAACATAACCGCGTATTGAATGAGTAATATAGTATGGACTGTTGATTTTCAAATTACAAGGAAAAATTTACTTTTGAAATATTGATATTCACGCTTTACCCCCCCCCCCCCCCCACCCCCCTTCCCTCTTTCTTAATAATTACCTTACAATAGGGCTGATTCTCAGAGTAATAGTTGGCATTTGTCTATCTGTCAAAAGAAATAAAATCTCTCCCTCTCGATCCTTATCTCTCTCTCTCTTTCTCTCTCTCTCTCCTTATCGGTCGCCATTCGTACGCTTTTTTCCGTTTACCTACCAAGTGTCCCGGTAGCTGGTCCTCCAAGAGAAAGTCAGTATTTGTTGGTTTCGTCAGCAACAGAGAACTGGTTGTATAATTCATAGAGCCTTGTCCCTTTGGTCAGTGTGATGGAGACGTAGGGGGAGGAGTTCCTTCCCTTGGTAAGTTGATGTATTACGTCATTTCCTTTAATGTTATTGTCGTGTTATATATAAAGAATTAATAAAACAAAATATGTTTATTTTAGGATTGTTGTCATATAAATCACCATACGATTTAAAGGTATGCAGAAATTTCATTTCAGCAATAAACTTACATGTTTTGAAATCAAAGTAGGGAAATCGTTACATAACGGGTATTGTATTTTACATGAATTGCTATTAACTTCACTTTAACTGATAAAAAATAAAATGCTAATAAAAACTGTTAATAATCAGAATAACTGTCATTCCAAACACAACATAAAATATCATATAGTTATGGAATGGGTTCAATGTAAATAGCAAATTCATGGTTGCCCGAGGGAGGGAAATATTTCTGCATCTGGAACCCTAATTCTTTAGGGTGTCATAAATTTGCTATATCCTCTGTGGCCATTCTATAACTGTATATAATTTACCTATCCAGTAGGAGTCATTGGCGTTACCAAACCCAGTTTTGTAGTCGGACCACGTTCTGTCGAAACTCACTGAACCACTGACCCGTTTTTGGATAGCCTAAGGATTTATGAATTATGTGGAGTAAATTTATGAAAGTTGTGAAGTCTTTGTTTGCTATGTTGTACTGTGAAGAATGTTTCAAATACTTTATTCATTAAAAAGTCATTCAAATTTAGCATATTCTCTTTATTAAATTACATGCAAATTTTAGAGTGAGCTCAAATTTAAAAGTTGACCTTTCTTTTTTTTTTTTAAAGGAATTCGATTTCACTGTTAATTTTCAAAATAATATTATCCAGAGTACATGTAGAAATGATTGCTTCTTAGGGGCAAAAATAACAGTTCTGAGTAGGGCCCGTATAGCCAGTCCGTCCGGAGAAGACAGGCAAGATATTCTTTGTACTTTATCTGATGATTTTCTTTTTTTTTTAAATTATCCATCATATAAAAATTTACTTTAATCATTCAATTCTCAACAATTATTTAAGTTTCGCCTGTACATTCATGATACTCTATACATGTTTTATTCTACTTTGTGGTGAAAAATATTTACTGACACAATGTTATTAACTTCTTGTAAGTTAGGCTAAAAAACATTCAATGTTCACTTTGTGTTAGTTTGTTTCAGAATAAAGATTTAACATTAGTTTTTCAGTGTTTCAAAATTCATAAATTATATAGTACCTGAAATTGATGTGTGTGTGAGAGAGAGAGAGAGAGAGAGAGAGAGAGAGAGAGAGAGAGAGAGAGAGAGAGAGAGAGGTCATACTGTCCACTCTCCTCCTTCAGTCACCATGTCACAATACACGCTGACCCTGTTCTTGATACCAAAGGGATTTATTACATATATGCCAGACTGTGTGTGTCCAAGTAGATAGTGATCTCTACAATCCCTCGTTAGATTTAAACCTGAAAGAGAATATAAATTTAAATTGTTTATAAACAAGGGAAAGAGAGAGAGAGAGAGAGAGAGAGAGAGAGAGAGAGAGAGAGAGAGAGAGAGAGAGAGAGAGAGAGAGAGAGAGAGAGAGAGAGAGAGAGAGAGAGAGAAATAGACAGCATTACCTTCATCTAATGTTTGCTCTTTCGTCCTATTAAGATATCGATAGATATCGGATATATTTTCATTAAGAAATTTAAGCTTTTGGTCAAGTTCCTGAAATCTACTTTGACAATTTTCTAAAAGTTTCCTGTCCTCCTGTCTTTGAGTACACAGGGAAAAGTGGCTCGCATGATTTTCATGCGATTGCCTTTTCGCATGAATTTCGTGCGAAAATCATATAAAAACCATGCGAAAAGTACAACATGCGAATTTCATGCGAATGTCCTTATACAATATTTATGCGAAATTCATGCGATTTTCATGTGACTAAAAGTTCGCATGATATTCATGCGAATACCAAATTATCAGTTTTTCATGTAAAAATCATGCTAAATTCGCATAAATATCATGTGATATTCATATACAAGAGAAAAAGTAATGAACAAAGAAATTGAACAATATTTATTCAGGTTTTTTTGCCACATTCAGTGATAAAAATTGCAAGTCTCTGATATCATATTGCTTGGATGTTCCTAGGTAATCCATTGACTTTAATGATAGCTGTGTTTACAGGCAGTTTTTCAGTACGTCTTTTTCAGTCTTGTGTCCTGACAAGCGTTTCCTACAAAGAAATTTTGATTATTATAAAATACTATTACCCATACTAATATTTCAATTGTTTAGGTCAGAGGGACCAGTTCCTAAATCAGATGACATTAAATACAATGAATTCAATTATATCACTTGAAAAGTCCAATTAGTCCATGTTTTGCCAACTTGTATTACTGAGTATGTTAAATGGTATATATGTTTAGAGCGAAACAAAAGACCATGTGTTAAGCACATTCATAACTGCATAATAGACTTTAACACATACAGTGTCTTATTGACCTACTTTATAATCCTGATATCAGGCTGCTATTGAACCAAATGAGATAAAATGTTTCATTTTAATTGTGATATTCCTATTGGATGACAATAAACATGTCATTGATGAATTTCTACATATGTGTCAGAACAAAACACACAGTCTGTGTATTTGTTAAGAGACTTGTAATGACAGTTAGTTAAAATAAAAATTAATTTTAAATTACTTACTCAAAATTTAGTAAACCTTCAAATAGATGTCACTAAGCATAAAAAGACCATTCGATTCACCTGGCTGCGTTACGTAGAACCTGAAATGAGAACGAATTCCGAATTTACTCTGAAATATTTCGTTGCAAGTTGAATTATCAATAAAAATGTGCATTATAAACACAAAATATGATAAACAATTAACAAAGCATACATATTTACCATTGTTTTAAGGAATTAGATCACAATTATCCAGAAGGAAAGTCTGGAATAAACCATAGAAGGGAGCTCTCGCTGACTCGGTTTTTTTTTTTCTGCAACAGGAAGTGCAAATGGAACCTGGCTATTCAGTTTCGTATTCATCCAAGAATCAGGAAATACCTTAATTTCTATAATTTTCGTCGTTCAAATTTTTATCTTGAAAATGTATCTCCGTTTCAAAGACGAACGTTGATGACTAAGTGATATAAATTTACTTTATGGAACCAAAGCTAGTTTTTTTATGGAATGCCGTACGTCACAAATTACGTCATCTTGCGGCTTAGAAAGCAGAAAGAAAGACAGAGCAGAATGTTTTCAACTCCATATTTTCTGTAAGTTTGTAAGATTCTCATCTTTTTTTAATACCAGATAGATGTAATAACTTTATTTGGGAATATCTGTTGACTTAATCATAGGCGCTTGGTTACAGGATGGTGTGTTTACTTTTGTGTATCTCTTGTGAAAGATAGACGACTTTCACATTTACAAAAGTTATTCCCCTTTGCGGGGTCAATCCGGGGTCAACTGGCGTAAGATGCTGTTTTCCCTCTATAACTTTACCAACTTTATGGGTCAGTACCCCAGAAATAAAATCTATACGAATATGCTCATTATGTTTTTCATGTTGCCCCATACTCTGGCAATACAGGTACAGATCGAAATTGTCATATATCCTAGTGAACCCATAAATCGTCCCCTTACGACATTTGACGTCGTAGTAACAACGAGCGCGTGCAAATTGATAAACAAACGTCAGTGCTAGTTATAGAATGGAATTGCTGATTAAATGTTAAAAATTATTTTTTCTTACTACTCTTCACAAAATTTTTAGAACTCTTCTACAAAATCAAACTTTTACACTTAAAAATATCACCCATACCCTATTTTCGTCCTTCAGATGTAAAACGGCCGCAGATGATTGGTCTATTTGTTTTCCCGTGATTTGTGATTAAAAAAGGATTGGAAAATCATTAAAATAAAAATTGTAAATTTTAATTGTTAATTTTGAATTTTTATTATCAATTTAAGAACATTAAATTGCTTTCGCTATTACCGACTCCGTTTTCTTTAACGAAATAAAAAAAAAACACGAACGTGCTTTCAGATTAACATTGTCAATGATGTCATGTTTGCTCATCAAATTACCTGATATGCAAATTATACAATGTTTTATTTTAGATTTTCCAAAATTCATTGACCTTACTTGCAAAAACCGATAGAAAATCAAAATATTTGATCAGTGCAATTCTGGCACAATCTGAAAAAAACACACCAAAAACAATAGGAATACTGTATTTTACTGCGTAGACTTGAATTGATCACCTATAATTATTAATAATGTGTGAAATATTCACGTTACAGGAAAAAAAAACTTTTCATCTACTAGTTCTGCAGTAGATGAGAATTAAAAGAGTTCGCAGAAAAGATCTTGTTTTACTTGATTATATCGTGAAGTTCGCCCGGATTAGTTATGCTTCAATGCACATGACGTAGCACCTGTCAAACTGGTAAAAATTGTGACAAAAATACATCTTCTTTGGTCGGCTCAATAAAATGAATCTTCGGACTGTTCAATAAAATAAATTCTTGGTTTGTAGAAATAAAATATTTTCTTCTTGATTACTTGACCAATTACTGACTTTTTTAGCAAGCAAGGGGGAAAGGGGGGGGGGAGGTGAGGACTGGCGACTGGGCAAGGTCAAAAGTAAATCTATTCAAACAATGTGATCATCAATGCTTGGTCATGTTGAAAGGTTGATTTTTTTTAAAGGGGGTGGTATAATGAATTCTTATGTATGGGAAATATTTTTGATTTTATATATTTGGTGTTATTTATTTGCCGTCTCAATAACATATTCCTGTATAGAAAAAATCTCGATTATATAAAACTGAATAAAAACAAAACACACACACACACAAGAAAGGGGAAAATCAGCAGGTGAGCACAGTATAAATTGTTTTAATTTGTAGTACCAACAGAATTTCTATTGTTGGAAGCATTCACAGCTGTTAGTTAAAGTGATTGTTAAAATCTTTGATTTTTGTGGAGACCATCATTTGCAGTGATGACTTAGATTTTTTTCTCTGAAATAATTACGAATGCCCGCATGGCCGCATAGTACGTCAACCAAACACAGGTAACGTCAATATCGTAGGTGGAAAGTGTATAGGATCCTTATGATTTTTGAGCGATGATTTCTTTTCATCAAATTCTTAAATTAAAAGCCCATGCACGTAATTCAATACAATGACAGGTATAAAATAATAAAATGAAGGAATATTTGATCTGGAAGTAATTTTGAGGAATTAATTGCCGTGTACACTTTCATTAAAAAATGGACCTTAGGAAAAATCAGATATTTTAAGTATTTTTATTTTATTTAAGTTTAATACTGGTTTAAACTGCAAATTCTGAAAAATAATTGCTGACAAAGTTACATCATTGTGTTCACTAGTCATAACAATTAAAAATGACGTCATCGATACAAAGTTCGAAACGTGCTGGTCTCGAGAAGTTTGGGGACGATTTTAGGGTACGGACGAATTTAGGGTACACAACGATAACGTTTGAATTTTAAAAATATAAACAGGTAATTTACAAAGGACAAAGAGGGAAAAATGAGCGTTACGCCGACAACGGGAGATAACTCTTAGGAATGTGAAATTCGTCTATTGGCTCGATACAGGTTCTCTGCTTTTCTTTCAATATTAGGCGCCTATTAAAAAGGCCTATTGAACAAGGGTAGGCCTAATGTTTTGGTTTTTTTTAATTCCTGTTGCACCGGGATCTGGTATATAAAATTAAACTGCAGCAATCAAATAACACACAAAGTGGCAAATCCAAGGGGGGGGGGTGTAGATAGAATGTTATATCGTTAAAATGATAAAATTAATTCTTAGGACCCGGTGAGAGCTTGTCCCGAGACACAGATTATTCTAACTACGGGGGTTGCAACTCTCCCTATGGATTTGCAAAAAAAAAAAGAAGAAGAAAGAATAAGAAGAAAGTCCCAAATTTTTGTTTGTTTGTGTTTTTACCATAGAAAATGTTTAGTTAAAAGCTAATGTTGTAATGTATAATGAAATTTGGTCGTGAATACAAAATGACCCCCTTATAAAATAGGATTCTCAGGTTCTGAGATCAATATTTTCCTTTCTTATATTATTCAAAAACTTTTCAGGTAATCCATACAAATACTTTTTATAGTTTAATCAATCTCCTCCTTTAAAAACTATATTCCACCCGGTATCCTATATTGAGTTATTTAACTACATGCACGTGTAAAATGTACATTATAATACCCCCCCCCTTTGAAAAATCCTTCAACTCCTCAACAAAAAAATACCCCACTATCCTGTCCACAAGTACCTGTGTGCATTCCAAAATATATGCAGATATAAAGAGGCTTACTTACATCTAGATTTGAAGACAGAAAGTCCTAGTCACATCCCTAAAATAAGTTGTACTGTACATATATTTACAAAATATTTATTTAAGTTTCGAAAATATTTATTAAATGTTGTATTCTATACTTACAGGTATAATTTGCTGGTAATAAACAGATCTATGCATGGCACTCCATTATACCACACTGATAGCTTTGTTACAACGCGAAATGTAATAACAACGCGAAATGTAATAAACCTTGATTATTACATTTTGCGTTATTAAATTTTGCGTTGAAATCAACGCAAAATGTAATAACGCAAAATGTAACAATACACATCTGAAGATTATTACATTTCGTGTTATTACATTTTGCGCCGAGATCAACGCAAAATGTAATAACGCAAAATGTAATAACACAATTTTTGGATTATTACATTTTGCGTTATTACATATTGCGTCGAGATTAAGCAAAAGGCAAGAACGCAAAATGTAATAACACTTTTTTTGGTCAGCCAGATTGAGTACAATTTTCAATAGTGTAGTGGTCGATGAAAAGAAAATAAAACAAAAGGAAAAAATAGATATATGCAATTTCTGACAATTAATAGATTTTTAAATATATTGATTTAATTAGCTACATGTATAAAAATCAATTTAATAAATGTATTTAAAGTATAGGTGTTGCAAATTAGAAACATGCATGTGTGGGCAGGGTTGTTAGGGGGTAATTTGACCAGTGTGCTTTTGCTTTTTTTAATGGACAAATGCAATGAGTTAAAAAAAATATTAATTTGTACTGGCAGATGTAAAATAATATAGAGCGGGAAGGGGTTTATTGACAATAATGATACCATACTGTTCCATGCAAATCACCAGCATTGCAGACAAGCAGAAACAACATTCTCTTTTTCCATCCAATGATAAAATGGATTGTCTCTGCGTGTCCACAGTAATACAGTAATAAACATACGAAGTAAACACCCCACTCTATCCCTACCCCCCTTGCTTGAAACACACATACACTTCTAATTTGTTAAACAATGTATGCATGCCGAACATGCATATCAAGAGCTTTTAATGAACCTATGGTCACTCTTTGGTAATTGAATATGTGTTATTGGTTATAAATTTAATCAAAAATCAAACTATCAAAAATATCCCAATCAAAGTTAAATTAATTCTGTATAATTAAGCACAGTGTATCCAATATAACAAGATCAGTCAGTAAAACGATACATTTAGAGTATTTATGTCCGTAAAAGCCCTAGCTTTGATCTCATTGTTTTACTTCTAAATATTTTAATAGTGTGTTTCCCATGTTCGTTACATGTATATATTTGAATCAATTTTTTTTATCTTTATTGTTATACGCAATAAAAAAATAATCTTATTTTTTTTTTATATATATATGTATTACATATTGTTTTATTACATTTTGCGTTGTCTTCAGTGCAAAAATAAAATAACGCAAAATGTAACAACGAAAAAGCACCTTATTACATTTTGTGTTGATCTCGGCACAAAATGTAATAACGCAAAATGTAATAATCTAAAAATCTTGTTATTACATTTTGTGTTATTACATTTTGCGTTGATCTCGACGCGAAATGTAATAACGCAAAATGTAATAATCCGGGTTTATTACATTTCGCGTTGTTATTACATTTCGCGTTGTAACATAGCTTCTCAAAGATTATAAATATGATACATGTAAACAGGTAAAAAAAGAAAACTAAGAGAGAAATATTTTTTGCAGAGCCTGAGGTATACATTGTTTGTTATTACATGTATAACAATTTTGTTATTACATGTACACATGTAGCAAAACCTTAACCATTCAGCTTATTAGCTCACCTGAGCCGAAGGCTCAAGTGAGCTTTTCTGATCAAAATTTATCCGTCGTCTGTCGTCGTCGTTGTTGTCGTTGTCGTAAACTTTTCACATTTTCATCTTCTCCTCAAGAACCACTGGGCCAATTTCAACCAAACTTGGCACAGAGTATCCTTGGGTTAAGGGGATTCAAGTTTGTTCAAATGAAGGGCTACGCCCTTTTTCAAGGGGAGATAATCATGAATTTGTTAAAAATTAATGGAATTTTAAAAAAATCTTCTTCTCCAGAACCGCTGGGCCAGGAAAGATGAAACTCATGTGGAAGCATCCTCAGGTAGTGTAGATTCAAGTTTGTTCAAGTCAAGGGTGGGGCCAAAATGGCCGACCCAAGTTTTACATAGGAATATATAGGAAAAATCTTTAAAAATCTTCTTCTCCAGAACCACTGGGCCAGGAAAGATGAAACTCATGTGGAATCATCCTCAGGTAGTGTAGATTCAAGTTTGTTCATATCAATACCCCCGGGGCAAGGGTGGGGCCAAAATGGCCGACCCAAATTTTACATAGGGATATATAGGGAAACCTTTTAAAATCTTCTTTTCAAGTACTTCAAAGCTATGATTAGTGATATTTATATGGAATCATCCTCAGGTAGTGTAGATTCTAATTTGTTCAAATGATGAACACCTGGAGGGGGGGGATTAATTCAAGCCAGATGTGCTCAGGTGAGCGCTGTGGCCCCTTGGGCCTCTTGTTTTTGCTTATCTTTGCATTTCTTTAATGTAAATACATGTATATAATCTTCGTTAATTTATAGAATACATGTTTTAAATAAAGTGACAAATGGATAAAGAACTAAATGTTATTGAACCTACAGACACTATCTGACATTTCTGAGTTTCTCTGTAGGCACAGTTACTTGTCATCACAAGGATCAGAATTCAAGTACCAAGGTAGTCCTAACTCCTAAATCTTCCCGATTGTCAAAAGTACATGTAAGTATTTTATAATATTTTTTGTTAGCTCGACACCTGAGTCGAAGGCTCAAGTGAGCTTTTCTGATCAAAATTTGTCCATTGTCTGTCTGTCGTCGTCATTGTTGTCATTAACTTTTCGACTTCTCAAGAACCACTGGGCCAAATTCAACCACACTTGGCACAAAGTATCTTTAGGTGAAGGGGATTCAAGTTTGTTCAAATGAAGGGCCATATGCCCTATTTAAGGGGAGATAATTCAGAAATAGTGAAAATTTGATGGTATGATTTAAAAATCTTCTTCTCAAGTACCACTGTGCCAGGAAAGATGAAACTTACAAGGAAGCATCCTCAGGTAGTGTAGAATCAAGTTTATTCAAATCATGACCCCCAGGGGAAGGGCAGGGCCACAATGGCCAATCAAAGTTTTACATAGAAATATATAAATTCTTAAAAATCTTCTCAAGAAACACTGTACTAAGTGTAATGTAGATTCTAAATTGTTCAAATCATGACCCCCGGGGATAGGGCGGGGCCACAATGGGGAAGCAAAGTTTTAAATAGAAATATATAGGAAAAATCTTTAGAAATATTCTTCTCAAGAACCATTGGGCCAGAAAAGCTGAAACTTATGTGGAAGCATCCTGGATACTGTAGATTCTAAATTGTTCAAATCATGATCCCTGGGGGTAGGGCAGGACCACAATGGGAAGTCAAAGTTTTATATAGAAATATATTGGAAAATTCTTTTAAAAATCTTTTTCTCAAGAAACACTGTACTAGGAAAGTTGAAACTTATAGGGAAGCATCCTCAGGTAGTGTAGATTAAAGTTTGTTCAAACATTATCTCTGGGGCAAGGGTGGGGCAAATAATACTGATCAAAGTTTTACATTGGAATATATAAGAATTAAAAAAAAAATCTCAATTCTCAAGATCCATATTATCAGGGACAGGAAAGATTAAACTCATATGGAATCATCCTCAGGTAGTGTAAAATTAAATTTGTTTAAATCATAACTTCCAAGGGTAGGTAAGGATCTCAATGGTGGATAATTACATAGGATAATTAAAGGAAAAATCTCAGGAACAGAAAAGCTATGTTCACAGTCATATTGACATGTAACCCTCCTCATGTATTGAAGATATAAATTTGTTCAAATCATGAGTACCCTTTGGTATAGGGATGGAAATGATGGGGTGTCAAATTTCTTAGTCGACCCACCACCCACACCTTTTCAGTAAAGTTTTCAATTCTGATCTGATTTGTGTGTTTTCTTAGCTGATATGGTCAGGTGAGCGATGTGACCCCTGGGCCTCTTGTTTAAAATTTTGACAATTATGAGTAAGCTGGGAATATTTCATTGAATTTTTCTCATCTAGCCTAGAAGCTTAAGTTAGCCCTTTTTATGCCCTTGTAAACAAAGTTTTGGGGTACATAGTTTTTCTCGTGTCCATCTGTCTGTCTCTCTGTCTGTCTGTTTGTCCACAAAAACGTTAACCTTGCCCATAACTTTTGATTTATTGAAGCCATGACTTTCATATTTCACATGTGTATTCCTTTTGACAAGACCTTTCTTTTGGTACCACCAAATTTGACCTCTTGACCCTGATCTTGGAGTTTGACCCACTTTTACATGAAAATTTTAAACTTTTACTTTGGCCATATTCTTTTGAACAGTAGACACTAGGACATTTATACTTCACATGTGTATTTTTTGAAAGACCTTTCATTGGATACCAACAACCTTGACCCTTTGATCTTGACCTTGTAGATTTCTGTACCTGTGAAAAACTTGAACCTTGGCCATAACTTTTGAATGGTAAGGGATACAGCTTTCATACTTCATATATGTAATCCTTGTGAGAAGACCCTTCATTGGATACCCAGAACTTTGACCCTTTGACCTTGACCTTTGACTTTGAACTACATTAAAAAACAAGCCTTGACCTTTACTTTCAAAGGGTTAGGGCTAGTGCTATCATATTTTACATATTTAATTCTTGTAACAAGACCTTTTATTTGATAACAAGAACTTTGACCCTTTGACCTTGACCATGGAGTTTGACCTAATTTAAAAAAATAATAAACCTTGGCCATAACTTCTGAAAGGTTAGGGTTAGGGCTTCCATACTCTACATAAGTAATTCTATGTGGCAAGATCTCAAGTAACTTAGCCCTTAGACCTTGACCTTGGAGATTTTTGTACTTATTAAAAAAAACTTTAATAATGGCCTCATACTATCAAATTTCACAATTGCTTTCCAGTAAGAATATTCGATTTTTGGTACCTTTTAATTAAATTTTGCACTTAAGAAAAGTTTAATATTTGCTATGTTGTCATACGGGGGCATCAGTGTTTCACAAACATATCTTGTTTTTGGTCAAAATTTGTCGTAAAATTTTTCATTTTCATGCATTGTTGATCGAAACTTTAAATGCATTTTATAAAAAAAAGTACAATTGTAAAAATTCCAGCTTTATATTAAAAGTTCTTAAATTTGTGAGATTTTCAATAATATGATACATTTCAGCTAGTGACACAAGAGAAGAATGTGGAGTAAATGCCAATAAAGGCTCGACTGCAGGGGTATACCTGACTTCTCAGAAATTTCTGGTTATCACCATCCAATTCAGAGGAGAAGACCAACTTCAAGGTGACTCTTATGTATTGGTAAGGATTGAAATTTAATTTCCTTAATATGGACACTTGAGGGATGCAAGTGTCAATTTATTGTTATTTGTTTTTAGACCTATTGCTTCTCTTTTCATCAGTTGTTGTGTGTCATCAGTAACAAATTATCCATTACTGACTGAACCATTATCAATCAAATTTTGCATGGTAAAAGTGCTTCTTGATAGAATGCAAACAAACTAAGTACATGTTCATGTAAAGTACATGTATAGTTATAATAAGAATTAAAGAGTTCCATTTCCAAAATTGTACATTTCGTTGCCCCTGGGTACCCAGTAATAGGTTCTGATGTTACAGTAGACATATCAAAAATGCAGTAATTCTTTGACAGTCATCATTTTCTGCTCCTAAGTACTAAGCAAATAAACTTAATGCATATTACATATATTATTTTATCCTATGTTTATGCCTTTATATATGCCTATATGACATCTTAAAGTGAGTTCTGAAGTTTCTGAAATGCAAGGCAAACTTAAAGGTCATGGTCAAAAGGTCAAAATTGTTAGCATCTGAAGGAAGGTTTTGTCCTAAGGAATAAACCTGTGGAATATGAGAATTTTAGTATTAAGTGTTAAAAAGTTATGTCCTAGATTATATTTTTTAAAAGTGGGTCAAACTCTTAGGTCAAGACCCAAAGGTAAAAAAAAACTCATTGAAGGGGCTTGCCTCAATGATTACAAAATAATGTGAAGTATCAGATTGATAGCACTAACTGTTCAAAATTATAGCCTAGGTTAAAGTTCAGGGATTTTTTTTGTAAAAGTGGATCAAACCCTAATATCAAAGTCAAGAGGTCAAATTTTATAGTACCCCGAAAAAGTTCTTGTTACATGAAATACACATATGGAATAGGAAGCCAAAGCCCCACCTACTCATAAGTAATGTGTTAAAAGGTTAAATAGACAGAAAGATCAGGACATACAGTACAAAAACAATATTAACTCAACAATCTTTGATAACAGAGGCTAAATTAGTGCATAATTCTTCCATGACCGTTTAAATAATAAAACAGATTCAAACTTATTCCTTTAAAAAGTTGAACTTTGAAGATATAAAATTCATGACTAGTATGTCTTAATAATATTTTTAGATTTATTTCTGTTCTTTGCTTTACAGAGAGCTTTCGCTGATGGACACAAATTGTTCAGAAAAAATCCAGCTACCACAGCCACAGATTTCTGGCTTGCATTCAGAAGGAACATAGATACAATGGTAGGTAAATTTTGCTTTTAAATTCCCTTGCAAGAGATACAAATTGCATCAGATATAGGTCAATGAAACAGAGACAATTATCTCAAGGTTTAATTGATACCTAACACAAGATTGTTTTTAAGTTTAAAGTCATTTGCCGGAAAATTGTTTTCATTTTTTGTCAATAATTTTATACTTAAGAAACATTATAATTATACTTTTAATTATGATTTATGATGTATGATTTTGAATTAATTATAATTTATGATGTATGATTTTTAATTTTTTAAAGATCATTTACAATGTAGGCAATATAAATTCAACCTTTTACCAAATTGAACTTAGGGGTGATATGAGATTGCTATATCTACATTTGTACATATTTTATGTTACCTTGATAAATAGGGAAATATTGACTTTGAAAATGCAGTTGTAAAATTCATGACTGCATTTCATTTACCGGTACCCAGTAGTCATTACAATTATTTTCTCTTGCAGATGAAACAATCTCCAGAAAGATGGGTGGCCCTTGAGCAGAGAATGTTAAAAAGAATTAGAGCATTCAATAAAGAAGATTAAGAAACAGAATGTGTCCAGTTGTTTGTTCATCAAAAGAATAACTTGGATAATCATAGTGGTGCTTCCTCAAAATCTGCATGTGTTCAAATTAAGCAGTTTCAAATTAAGATTTAGATAAAGCTCATTAAGTCATTTGCTGGATCAGATTTTGAGATTGTACTTATTGCATTTTTCTGAATATCAGTAACAGTGAAACCTTGATGATTAGTTGTACAAATTCATATACAGATCTAAGTATTAGAATTTCCTAATACTTTTCATCAAATGGATTAAAAGAATTGAAAGTCCAATATACAAGGAAAAATATATACTAAGTACATCACATGGATTTGATATGAATATATTATGATATTCACATGAAATTCGCATGAAATTCATATGAAAATCTGTAAAGAAAGTAGCAAAAATATTCATATGAATTTCATGCGAATTTTTATTCGCATGATATTCGTGCGAATTTCTTGTCAAAATCGCATGATATTTTCATGCGAATATCATGCGTGGTCCTTTTTGTCTCCTTTTCATGGGAAGAATTCGCACGATATTCGTGCGAATTTCATATGAAGTTCATGCGAGCCACTTTTGCCTGTGTATTAACCTCCCTTTTCCATGATTCTACCGTGTTCTGAAAAAGTTTTGTCAGGCCTAAGAAAATCAATCTCTTTTTTCAATGTTTCTACCTTCCGCTATAAAGTGGTGTTCTGACTTAAAGTATCCATCTGCCTTTTCAATGATTCTAACTTCTGTGCTAAAGTGTTGTCTTGAGATTTGGTAGCAACCAGTCTTTTCAACGTTTCTAGCGTTTGTTGTCCCATGGAGACTGTCGTTTTTGTAGACGCCATGTTTCTTTTCAATGACCTGACGTCATCCATCACTACCGTGACGTCCCTGACAACGGATATCCGGATCAAGGTTTCCTGGTTGATGATCTGCCGGAGAACGTCTATTTCCCTGAAACGTCTTTTCTGGAACTGAACCGTGGAGTTATCATCACAAGCGCAAATAGTGGAAGAAATTATCATAGAAATAATTAATTGAATGAATACTTTCATTTTCAAATTTAGATGCGAACTAACCAGATCAAAATGATACAGTATATCTGTCAGGGAACTGACTGTACATTATATAGATATGTTTAGGGATTTCCCTTAAATTAAGCACTGATAGAGGAATCAAATATCAGCTTTAAAGCCTTGCTTGACTAAAGCAATCAAAGGTAATAGATATGAATATAAATATATGACTTTTTATTCATTTATTTCTTAAGGCATATATGTTAAGAAGAAACAAAAATATCTTTTAAAAGAAGAGAGAGAGAGAGAGAAAGAGAGAGTTAATTTACCTTTCTCACCATCACATGTTATATAAGGATGCTCACTCCTCCATGGCACCGGATCAAACCTTTGATGTTTAAGAGGTCTGTGTTTGCTATGAACCTATATTGTATTGTTAAATGGACTCTGAGCTTAAATACTGTTCGTTATCTACATTTATTTCATGTATGGCTCCAACTCGTTCGATACGGAGAACATCCTTTACGTGCAAAAATTTATTTAAAGTTATTTAAAAGAAATGGTGAAAAAAAAAATCAAAATTGTGTTTAAAGTTATCATTAGTAAACTCTGTGGTCGATACGTTGACTTTGCCAAAAATTAATTTAAATTTATCATGAAGTCGGATGCAGACTGATGTTTTTTCATGCACATTACTATGCCAATATCTACACACTGATTTTTTTACTTATTTGTTCCCGTTTCTACGAAAAAGGAGCAGCAGATGACTTGTTTTATTAGACTCCCATCTTCCCTATACTAAAATCATAGGTCCTCTGTTGCAACCACTATTGAAATATTGACCACTATTGAAATAACTTACGTATAAATGTTTCTACTCATATTTTTCTATAAAATAGGTATTATATATTTTATTGATAAGTCATCTTCCTGTTTGTGTACGGAGGCGAGTCCTTGAACATCAGTTAAGCGTAAACTGTAAAAAGTATAATCTATTGATCTACTTCATAACATAAATAAACTTTTTTTTTCTATCGCAACTATTTACATGCGTTAAGCGAATGTCAAATAAAATTTCCATAGTCGTAGTTTTTGACAAAAATTTAAATCGATGATGTTTTTAATTGTTTCCATTCTTATTCAATTATTGCTGTACATCTCACTTTACTAATGAATATAGCATCCGCTGATATTTTATAAATATTTTACATACATGAAATATCTTAATGTTTGGGAATCAATTTCATCTTAAAATTTAAAACCTTCGAATAGTTCTTGAAAATATTTATAAAAGACACCACCCTTTTATGCATTTTCTTTTAATATCATCAATTAAAATCCAATTGAATATACCTATTTACCACTGCCTGTGTTCATTTCGACAAAAGAAAATCACGAACCGATTTTCACAACTTTATAGAAATGAAGCAATTTATATTCTGCCAGTGAACTTGATCTTGCTTAAAGGACCTTGAATGATTGGTCTTGCAAACATGTATTACAGAAAGAAAATTTAAATAGAAAAGACTTTTGAACTCAATATGACCTTTTATGTTAAACAGTGAACAGGTGAAAAGTAGTTCTGATAGTGTGTTTCCAAATATTTTGGCGAAAATCTAATGAGAAAGTAACTGATTGAATGATTAAACGGCTATTTTTTCAAAGTTAAAAAAACCCAATAGTTTATCTAATGACAAAAGTTATTGATTCTATATGAAGGAAACTATTTTAACAATAGAGTTAAATAAAATAATAAAAAAAATAGGTAATTAATTTTTTTTTATGTTCACTTTTTCTGCATTTGCCGGTAGAATTAAAGCATCATTTTTGCATCAATAAATTAAGTTGCAATTATTGGTTTCATAGAGTGAGTTTTGTGTAAATTTAGACAGTTTTAAAAAGTTTCTAGAGATAGTGAAGTTTAAAGTACCCCGAGGCCAATGCAAAGGCAAACTGTTTTCAGATTTACCCGCTCTATCGAGTAAAATACTCTTCATCCCCCCTTTGATTTATGAAATAATTGACTGTCTTCCTAGGTAATCAGGGAGAAAGAAACCAAGAGAAATGTATTCATTTAAAGTCATGATTACGTTTGAAGACGCTTTGATCAGCTAGAATTCAAATTGTTGTCAGGAAATAGACTCTTAATAAAAACAAGAAAATACAATACTAAGTTTATATAAAAAAAACTTTATATTTGTCATTGACTGAATATTTCCCTGTTTTAATCTGTAGGAGAGTTTCTACGTATTGTATTAAAACGTAAACTTTAAAAGATATCGTAATTTATTGCCTCACGAAAACAAGGCTTGTTTGGGATTAAGTGTCGCGATGTGCGACAGTTAGCAAGCTACATTTTCATCAATTTACTGATAGAAAATATAAAATTATATTGATTTTACTTCCTTAATATGTTTCACGTGTATAATATGAGCAATGCGGGTTTAACTTTTTATTCTGCCTTCCTACATTGCAGCATTAATTATTTGTCTTCTAGAAAATGAAATTTTCCAAAAATAATTGGGTTCATTCATGTTCATCTATTAGTATATTAGTCTCTGCATATATTAAGCTAAAAAAATAAAAATATGGTTGGGGTGTACTTGTAATAATATTCACTGGATATACGTGCGAGATATATATACATTTTAAGTTCTGATTTATGACATTTGATGGAGGGTATGTGGATACAAAAAAGTATTTAATATCAAAAAGTATAAAACAATATAAAATAGGGGCATTGCAAACAAGGACCCCCAAAACATCAGAGGTTGGATCGGGTGCCATGGAGGAATGAGCATCCCCTGCTGACCCGTCACACCCGCTGTATGCTCCTTGTCATGATCGGGAAAAAACGGAGAATCCGTCGTAAATTCAATGTATAAAAATGGACTTACATTAGAATGAAACACGTCGGTCAGCATTTGACTCGATGAGTGTTGATAAGATTATATTTGACTAGTTCTCGGGGACCAGCCATCATAAAAGAACAGAAAGATACATTGCAAAAAAGAAAAAGATTCTTTTTTTATAAGAAAAAATCGATAAAGATAACTTTCTATATGAACTGCCTACATTAATGTATTCAAATGACCTTCTTTATTTTTAAAACATTAATCGGCACGTAGATTTAAAGGTCAAGGAAACATTGTTTCATGAAAATTATTTTCTTTTATGTGGTGGATTCAAATGCTTATTTCCATTATTAAATATGTGTAAATCTTATAGCAGTACTTAAAGTATGAACCATTTAGATTACGACGCGTAACAGATAAAACAAATTTTGATATATTATCACAATATTACCGGTATACATGTGATGGAAGAATATCACAAAGTAGATCCAGTATTCCTAAAACGAATGACAATAAATAATCCATGAAATTTATCTTTGTGTCCTAGATATTTTTTAAGCTTGAAAAAAGTTTTCCAATATATATGAATTGCTTTTTCATACTTTTGTAATATACACAATATCACTTTATCCTTTACTGTCTTCATGAGAAAAATGATCACTGAAATATGCACCTGTAGAAAAGATTCTGAAAGTGTTTAGGTTAATTGTCACACAACATACGAGTTCTTCACATATTTTTAAAGGGATATCCTGAGTCTTGATAATACTTGTTGACAAAATTCACCAAGGAAATATATGACATATATTATTAAGGAGTTGCATAATATTTTAGAACCGGATTATATTAGTATATCTTTGCGCATTTTCCTTGGAATACTTTGTAGAATGTCTGGTTGGTTACATCCCGGAATTTAATACGAATTGCTCTTTTAATCCAGTTCTCCAGTTTTCAAATGTCCAAATATCGAATAAGAAAAAAAGCTTATCATATATGAACAGGTAAATTTAAAGCATGAATTTGCGAAATTTCCTATCTTTTTTTTTTTTTTTTTTTTTACCTTGAGGTGAACGTCCTTTTAATTCTAACTTTTATGATAAACGAATATCATTCAAAAAGTGATGTTGGAAATAATGAATGTGAATAAATGTATTGCAGTAATGATTATTTTACATTCATTCATTTGACATTGTAAATATTGATTGCTGCAGATTCTCACTTTTAATTCACTGTAGTGCATCTGTTAACTTGTATTTTATTCAATACGTAAAATCAAATGTGTACGAATAAATTTGATCTTAAAAACCAATGACGTTAACGTACAGTACCTGTCTATAAGTGAGTCATAACTACATTTTTACACTATGTATTTTATTGAAAACCAATTTTTGTAAAAACTTGTTGTGAGGTCAATTTTAGATAACGGAATCAAGCAGAATTGTTCATTTTTTTTTGTCTTAAAATGCTAATCATTGACAATAAATTATGAAATTTCTAAGACATAAATTTCTAACCTCAAATTACTATGATTTCTTTACAAATTAGAGTCTTTTTTTTATTATTTCACACTTGACCTGTGATATCACGATAATGCCTACAGATAAAATGTTTTGAAGTAATGTGAAGAAACTGCAAAATTTGAGCAACAAATAAAATTGTAATAATACTTTAGAAAAATGCGTCCTTCAATGAAATACATTGTGGAAAAATAAAACTATGACTCACTTGTGGCCAGGTTTCTTATTCTGTTTATTCCTTATATATTGTCAGGAGAACTTTGCATAGGTTGATTGATTTATTTATTACACACCTCAATTTGGTTAACTTCAATTTATCTCATGTTTTTTTTTCTCTGGAAAGTCAGAAAAACAATGTTTTGTTGCTTGCTTCTTATTATATAAGGCTACTTTTATAGCTAACCGAAAATATAAAATCATGAGAAACCGATGGAGAAATTCGAACAGCAGAAAATTAACGGTTATGAATACTATTTATAAGTCATGTGTTATGATAGCGGGCGTATAATTTTGAAGTTAGAGTTTAAATAAGTATATACAGGGGTGGTATTTTTTTTTTATTTTAGATTTAAAAACGTTTATTAAATCTCGAGACTGTTGTTAACAGGAAGAAACCTCCTTAACCAAACTTGTTCTCTAATCTGCATGACATGATTCATACATGTGAACATAGATTATTTTTTTGAGTGATGCTTCATTTCATATCTAAATTCTCTGTCAAGCGGTTGACACGAAAGAGATCTTATTACAGTTATAGGATGAATATTTTCATTGAAATCATCCTCAATAAAAACATTTGTTAGAAAAGATTATTTGTAAACTTGTAATTTGATGGAAATCAACTGATCCACTGATAAAGTTGCTTTACGTTCCCTGGTATTTTAAAAGGATGATGAATAAATATAAATTTAATATAATAAAAAAAAATAGATTGCATTCATTTATTTATAACATTTTTACATTGCCAATGATCATATATCCATCGAATATTTAAAAGTTAATACTATGATTGTATAAAATTTGTTCAAATGAAAATTCATTTAACACTGCAAATTTTCTAATAAATGCAGAGACATTGTTGAGTATCATAGCTCAATTAATGAGTCTCCTTTTTTGTTAACATCTTCCCCTTTTTTCTTTGTCTCTCATTGAACTAAACTAAATTTTGTGTGACTGTATTTATTTTCAAATACTTAAGCACGTGCTTTATTATTTTGGTACAATCAGGTAATCTCTATGAAAGAAAGGGTTTAAGCAAGGACATAAAACATTACTTTATTGTTCACATTCTTAAATCCTTTTATCACTTTAATTTATATCCAAATTGACTTGATTTTAAATAGATTTACAAATGTTACATTTTGTTATTCTTAATGGTAAGGATTTAAAAGGTAAAGAGCCGATCAAAAAGACTCATACTCTTAATGAATATTCGAATTATATTGCATTTAAAATTTAGAACTTTAAAATGTAATTAAAAAATAACGAAGTACAACGAAGCATTTAAGAGCTGTATTAAAGGGTGGGGTCTCGTTTACGAGGATTGTCCGTAAAATTAGTTGACTACATTGATAATTTCTGAAAAAACATTCATATAATTTATAAAACTTTTGTTTTCATACAATTTGTGTTTCATTTTATGAATATGCGTGATTTAAAGGAAATGTTTCCCATTTCTATTTTTTTCTCTGTGATAACTCTATGAAAGTTAGCGGAATTGATTTCTTAATGATTCTACCGGTATGTTAATTAGGCAGGGCGATAGGTCAGGAACTCAGGAGGGCTAATATGCACGCGAATCTCCTGCCGCTGCCATTGTGTTTGATGTCAGTGGCCGAGGACTATTGATATTGGCATTGTAGTCCCCGTTTAATTAAAATCTATGTCTACATTTTTAAAATATAAATCTAAAATATTTTTTTCACAATGAAATGAAAATATAAATATCCACATGGAATAATTTCGCCCGTCATGGAAATATCCAATGTTTCTGGCTATCATTGATGCCCCGACATACCATACTAACTAGACAATGATTCCTTAAAAACCCATAAATAGTTGTTTTTATTAGTTACATAAAAAGACACAAGCTCACACCCAGAGGAATAAAACGAAAATCCGTGACTTTACCCAACGTCAAAAACGAAATACCAACTTCTCTTAAAAAACGACCTTAAAGTACGAAAATACGGCAAAATCACGTTACGAATGAATTTTTTGCAGAACTGCAATCTTGGAATGATACTCTTCCTTCACGCATGTCATCTTGTAAACTGTCCCATCTGTCCAAAAATCTTATAATCCACTTGAATACCAATTAACGGCTTCCTAAACTATGTTTCCTGAGTGTTTCAAGAATTTATGTGTCTCTGTTGGGGATTTTCCAAGGTCTACACAAAATTTTATCTATGCTCTCTGCTCCACCTTTTCTGAAAATATCCCCTTTTCGAGAAATGCAGATCCTGTCTTGAGAGATTCTGTGGTCGATTTCTCAGCCATATTGAAACTTTGGACGTTCAAATTTTGCGGGATTTATGTTATAAATTTTGCCAACCTCATTGTGTATAAGCCCTCAAAATTGACGCAGAAATTTACAAAATGCAAATTTAAGAGCAATATATGTTACTTGAAGAAGGATATTAAGATAACAGACAGTATTCAATATCTAAGTCATAAAACGATACAAAACAGGAGCAGAGAAAAATACAGACCTCCGAAAAATCATAAATGGGATCAGGTGCCATGGAGGAGTGAGCATCCCCTGCCGACCGGATACACCCGCCGTGTGCTCCCTGACATGATCAGGAAATAACGGAAAATCTGTCGTCAATTCAGTGTTTAAATAATGGACAAACATTAAGTATGAAAAAAAACGTCAGTCAGCATTTGACTCAATGATAAAATGTATTTGATGACAAGGTCGTTGTATACGTTGCTAACGAGACTGATGATTTCATAAACTTGCTTGTCAATAAATTGCAATAAAGTTAAGAAACATGTGAGTGTTTCAAATGACCCCTTAAATGAATATCTTAATTTTACGTGATACATAGCTTTGATTTGTGAAGTTATACATGCAACATTTAGTGGTAATTTTAAATTTAATCAAAATGCCGTTAATTTAGAAATATGACATTATAAAGTCCAAGTTTTCCCACAAATTTAGTATGTATTTTGTCTAAAACTGCTTATTATCGAAAAGTTTTTTTCAGAATATATTGAGCGCAGACTAGAAATAAATTAAACTTTATATTATTACCAAAGACGTACCTATCCTATACTAATTATTGACAGAAAAATATATATGTCCTTAACTGTACCCCATGTTCCCATTAGAAAAAACATCAACAAAATATATTTTGGGGTATTATTTTAATTTGCTGGCAAAAATAGCATTATTTCTCATTTCATTTACAACCAGTGAGTGCATATCAATGTGAAAAATTTATTGGAAATACTTCTAGATAATCTTTTCTGCAAAATAAATATTAATTTAAGGATAACAAATTTACTTCATATCGTATGAAATGGGATGCCTACGTCATAATGACTTTTGTCAAAAACCTATCAATCAACCTAATGTTACATTCATTTTTTTTACAAATTGAAGTAATTTTGAAAGAATAATATTCCTTTTTTCTTACATCATTTGAAAGAGAATTAAACTTTAAGCAATGAATTTAATAGCTTCGCGGTTTATAAAGCGTAAACTGCCCCAACCCAGTTTATACCACATAAAATGGTTAACTTTTATTTTATTGCTTAAATTCGTAGAGAAATATCATTATTATGAACGTGTCTTATTAGATTTGCTATTAAAGTCTATTACCAAAACATCCCAATTTTCTGTCAATAAAATGTAGAATTTTGAAAAATACTATTTCATAAATCAATTTTACTTTAATTTCACTACTTTACTGCCACATTATTTTTAACATTATTTTTGTCACTCTTTCATAAATCAGAGAATCAAAAACTATACCCTGAGCTATCACCAATCTACGGAAATAATCAAAAACAACACATCGCCATTGTTTGAAACTAGTTTAAAATGAGTTTAATACAATATTGTATTTAACTACTGACCACATGAAATAGTTGTATAAATCCTGACCCAGACAACATTCAGATAAGGTAAAATATCACCATAAAACCAACATAAACAGAGATTTAAATTGCTACTAAAGAGCAAGTCTCCTTTTAGGATCTTCAATGTCACAATTAGATAAAATATCGACCTTTTACTTTTTTAAAATATTAATTTTTCCCCAAACGACGATTTGATAATTCTACTTTACAAACGTTTTTGATCAACCCTTGTATGCTTTTATTTTAAAATCATGTGGCTAGTCCTTGCATATATATCAAGTCTTACTCTATATTCATCCTTTAGAATAAGAAATGACAAATTAGAAATTATGAAATTGATAGCAAAAGAAACATTATTGTGTACATCCCGCTAATTATATTTAGAAACGGTAGGAGAAGAAAGTACAAGAGACAAAATTACAAGTTCCTTAATTTGTAGACTTGCATAAAAAAATGGGAAGATGTACTGAACTGAGCCTCACAATTGTTGATAAAGAGTATCTTTCCCACCAAAAAAGCTTGGCAAATGTAATTTATCGAGAAGATCAGCATAATTATTTTGTGTATTATAAAGTCAGTGAGAACTCTGAATTTCCCCTACTTTCATTTTTAGAAGTAACTGCAGACAGACGCATTTTGCCGGAAAATGAATCTGACTTGCCACGTCGAGATTTTAACTAAGGAAAGACAAGCTGACCTGCTTTAATCTAAGGGGTCACTGCTAAACGAAAATTATGGACATCGCTATGAGTTGAAACGTTAACATTGTCGCCTATGGGAAAACAATTAGTGGACTGTACCCTATTCGAAATCCTCTACTTCCAAGCGTAATGAATTTAGAAGAAAAGCCAGAAATTAACGGCAAAGTTCGTGAAAACAAACTTTGTTGAAAAAGCAGAAGCATTGAATCATAAGAATTAAATGTTCTGCAGATTTTCTAGATAAAATAGGACAATGTTCAATGCTCGTAATATAATGCCCTATCGATGATGTCCCGGTGCTTTAAAAACTCATACATCTTACTTTTTTAACAAACAGAAAACAGAACAGCTGTAAAATCTTTATCATCACGATACTCTACTTTTCTCGATATAAATCTAATGATTCATCGTGTACATGTTGATATCCCCGTAACAATTTCTCCTTTAAAAAATAGAATTTCCACGATATATTCTTTAGACAGGGTTCTCCACATTTGAAAATTTAACCATAGACGACGCTGCGCGAGAGCCAAAAACACGAGGAACGATGTGACCGAAAACATGAATGTGTGTTTGACTACCTAACCGGTAATATTCAATCAATACTCATATATTGCAACGCAAAAAAAAGTTAAAACAACTAATCTTAAAATA
>NW_026925006.1:0-25295 GCF_032062105.1 Saccostrea cuccullata
CCAAACCAGAAGACATAGAAAACCAAACTTAGCATCAAAATATGTATTGCTGCCTACTGAACTACCATACCAAATTTGAACTTGATTGGGCAACCATAAAAAATTTTTAGAAAAAAACAGAAAATTTGTGGACGGAAGAGTGACAGACGGACAGACAGACGGACAAGTGATTTTATTGGGCCCCCGTAAACCCTTTGGGGGCCCAAAATAACAAACCAATGCCCTAAAAAAACACCAAGAATTAAAGAAAGGTTTTATCACACTTCAGTGAAGGTAACTGACAGTTACAGGAGAACTTGAATAATAATTTTGTCTTTTCAAAATTTCTTAAAAGCTAAATTACGTTGTATTTACTAGAAGGAAATGTCACACTGCTAATATTAAGACTCTCTTTGTAAATACAACGTAATTTGGCTTAAAAATTTTAAAAGAAAATCAGTTTATTGGACAGTGAAATGAATTTTATTTTATTCTTTTTTTTACAGACAATACTTTTAAGTATAAGCTGCTTTTGGGAAAAAAAAGAGAAATTGTTTTGAGTAATTGCATGGTGATAAATATTTACTACAAGTGATTGAGATTATCCATAACCTCATAAACTAAGTAGTTAAACAAGTAAGTTTGTTCTTGTTCACATGATTATTTAATTAATTTCAGTTACTTGAACAACAACATTAATGTTTGGAGTATTACAGAAAATATGCAGATGGTGTTTCAACATTGTTTCATAACAAACCTCGGGTGCTTGTTGATATTGTCAAAAAAGAATTCCACCTCGTTTTCAAAACATCCCTCCAAGCAATATTGAAAAGCTAGGAGAAAAGAAATATAGTCCATAGTGTAAAGTCAGGAAATATCGAATTCTGTATATCACAAGTACTCAACCAACTTGTACTTGTGTTGATTACAGCATTCATCAACTGCCTTTCAAACATTTGCTAGCAGTGTACCTGACTGTAGCTGGAATGATCATCCAGAAGAATACAAGTAAATCCCCATTTTAACCTTGATGAGGATATTTTACAACAACCTGAAGTACATCCTATGCTTCTTTTCCTAGTCCTAAAGACCAAACATTTGATTCACCAGAGGATAGTGAACATCCAGTGGCAAGTCCACCTGCAAGTACATGTATAAGTGATGAAATCATAACATCCAACAAAGGGGATTTGAGACCTCAGCATATTATTTTTAAAGAATCAATTTCTGCCCTGAAAGACCTCCAGTCAGACTTCTATTTGGTTAATGATACAGCAGACCTGGAAGAGATTTGCTAGAAAATTTTAGAACTAGATTTTTTTAAAAAAATTTCCCCCAAAAAACTACGGACTAAATTACAAAAAGGAGCACATTCTCAAGACCCTCACTAAAAAGAACACACAAAAAACCAAAATCAAAAAGCCTAAAAGAATCATCATGTTCAATTTGTGGGAGGTAAATTTTTGTTTTGAGGGGAATTTTGACAACCCATCCTGTGAATTTAGTCAAAGCTATAATCCTGGCGAGGCTGAGCACACATCATACCTGATGTTTCCTCTTCTCTAGAGATAAATTCCAGGAAGAAACGTCACATATCAGACACTGGATGTAGACACTTTATGGAAAGTTAAGCCAGTAAGATACATGTATTAAGTGGCAAAAATTGCAACAAACAAAATAATGGACCACTCTTTTCAGTATTTACTGCATATCCTACATTAACTATATCTGGACTACTAGTATATAATACACTTATATGGCAATCTAGGACAAGGGCGGGCTTAGAGATGGAAGGTCAGTCTGGCAGATCTCTTCCTACAAGGTCATATATAGGTCACCTACACTTCTACATGTCCTACATATAGTATGTCTGGAATATATACTACACTGACTTAGTATATGGCTGTCTAGGACCAGTTGGATCTCTGCATGCAGATTTTTAGACAGCTAATCCAAGATGGTGTTTGTTTTGATAAGAAATGTTATTCTAATGTTTGTTTAAGGGTGATCATCCTGTGACCCAACAAACTGGAAGGGTCCTTCAAGCTTCAAAGAAAAGAATTGCAATGCAAATATTATCACGTAAACTTGTGTTTTTTTGACTATAATTTAAATTATTCATAATACATGTATATTAGAATGTAATGTATCTTTTCAATTGTACTGTGTTTGATTACTGATATGGTTAATTGAATTTAATTATAAAGGTTACAATAACAAAAAAAATTCAAGAGGAAGGCAAGTGAAAACCTTGAGGATGATCTTTTAGACAATCCCCAAACGTAAAAAGAGAAAGGCGTATTTATATTCTACTACCGAAAGAGAAAGATCATGAATCAAAACATCTACTGGAGAAGAAATTACTTTGAATGTATTTCAATCATCAATCAACATTGTTCATGAAAATCGAATGTTTTCAACTCACAATAAAACTTGCTATGATATTTTTGTTGTATGTATTTTTTTCAGCTCACATGCTTGCTTATTCCTCTTTAAAAAGAAGTCAGAGGAAAGATTGGTGAACTGGTCAGTCAAGGAATTTCAAATATTTCAGAGATGAAAAGGCACAAACATATTTAAGTGGAGTCAGTTCTCTTTAGAGACATAAAAATACCTCCATCATCAGATATAGCATACTATCCCACGAACAATACCATCAGAATGCACATATAAGAGCTATGCTACGTATTACATGTGATAATTTTTTGCATCATAGTTAAACATGTTATGTGTCCCTTTTTTTTTGAAAAAAAAAAAGAAACCTATGCATAAAATTAATGACTGAAATGTTAAAAGGCAGTTTTTTCCCTTTTCTCTCCGGTAAAGGGAATAGAAAATTATTTTCCATAAGGAGAGTTACTATATTTCTGTAATGATGTGAAACTGCCTACCGGTATTGTAAATTTTCATTTTTTGGCATACTTATTTTTTCTATAAATATTATTTGCAACAATGACCAAATTTTGGAGAAAATAAGGTTTTCTCAACTAACTGCATCAAAAAACAAGGAACTTGTCATGAAAATCTGTTGATATAGTTCTAATACCAGTTGTATGATATTGTGTATATTTATTAATTTTTTTGAAGTTACTCTCTGAATGGGAAAGAAGCTATCCAGGTGATAATTTTTGTTTTCTGCCAGCATCTTCTGTTCCATCACCACCAAGCAAAGAAAAATTTCCAGGAGTCGACTGTATTGAACAGATGATGATGACGAGGTGTGTCCACAGATGAAAGCAAACGTCTTCTTCGTCGTCAGACACGATTTTAGGGGCATTTTTTATAGGTGTGTTATATTTTAAAAAGACAACCTTCAGTGTGTTTGTATAATTTCATTTTTGTTGAACTTGATGAGGATAAATAGGTCATAAATGTTGTACTTGCTAGTTCAATTGCAAAATTACTGCCAGGATTGTTTTACATAGAAAAAAGTAGGAAAGGCCGGGAATTTACATAATTGATATGGAATACACCAAATATAAAATTTTTTCTGCTTCTTTTAATTATCTCTTTAAAGCTTTAAAACTGATTTGTCATTACTAAATCTCGATTAAAGGCATTGTAATACTCCCTGTCTCTTAGATGCTACTTACAGGACCAAAAAATATGCCCTTCCATTATTCTTCCTTGCTGTGAAGATGAATATGGGATTCAATGTGGTTGCAGAGTTTGCCATTCAGCATGAGACAAAGAACGCAAGTAAGAAAGGGAAATTTTTTGACATTGAAAACCTCCCACAGGTAGAATTTTTCGGAATCACCGGGGGGGGGGGGGGGGTAAAAATCCGTGTCATCTGCAGTCATTATCGGCAATCGACCAAGAGTATCGACCAACATGTCTCACCTAGGTGGAAATGACTTAGATCGCAGAGAAAATACAGTAGATCTACTAATTCACGGACTGGTGGTCTTCTTGACACAAATTCGCAGACAATTCAGTACTAACAAAATAGTTGTGATGAGATTTATACCTCGAGAGAGGACAAGACATATAGACCCACAGGAATACAACGCCCTAGTGGTACGCGCTAACTCAATCCTCAAAACTTAATGTCAACAAGTTGGACTCTCTTATTGGAGGATGAAAGGATTTACAAACTCCAGAGACAATATTTTCTGTGATGGCGTGCATCTTAATTCCTTGGGGATGAGAAAATATTTCAGACAATTGAGAGGAATTCTTTTCGCAGCACTAGACATATTTCTTTGGTAGCATGATGACGGGTGTTCTGGCTAAGCTAACAATATAAATAGATATTATTTATATATAGATAGGCTATCAGTTCAGTCTGCAATGTTTTAAATAATTATTATTTGCTATTTTACTACGACGTTTATTAATATTTAAATTTTTACTTTCATAATCATATTTTAAGATAACACAAATAGTACATGTATTCTATTAATAAATTAAGGATTTACCTTATTGACAAAAAAAGATGGTTATTGTCCTGATAATTATTATATTTTCTTGTTTTCAGCAGCCAGTTTACCTGCATCTCTATATTTTCATATTCCATTACAGCGATTAACCATCTTCATTCAGGTATATATAAATGTTTCCTTTATCTCAAACAACGGGATATTTATGGGATGAGTGGGTCACCCAGTAATTTCTCTAACTGAACCAGGCCTATGAATGTAGAAGAAGCTGGGTTGGCTCACTCTTCTACAATTTGTGGAAGTTGCACTTCCACAACTTAATGAAATTTTTGTTAGCTCTTGCTATATGATGTTTGCAGTACACAATGGTCTCCGTATGCCGTATGCCGGTGAAGGGCTTCATATTTTGACCTTTACTCGGCACTCAGGGCTATTGAGCAGTGAGGGATCTTTAACATGGCAATTGAAGATTGATATTTAGCACTAACTTTACAAGTAGGTTAATGCTTAGGGTTCTATGCCAAGTTATTATTTTATTAAACATGTTTTAGCTCTGGCTATTTTTTGAGGGTACTTTTTGTAGCCCTAGCTACTTGTTATAGCAATGGCTATATTTTCTTCACTTAGTAGCTATGGCTACTAGTAGTTATATTCATACAATTATAAGGCAAGAAAATTATCGTACACTTCCATTTAACACAAGTATATCACAGGTATTCCATATGATATTAACTATGTGCCCTTAATGTGGTGCAGGTGCAAACTGGCCACTTTAATTCCCAAGTCAAGTTTTGAGCAAAAGCAAAATTTAAGTCAGTGGATGGTCAATTAATTTTCTTAAATCTATTAAATTACACCTCCTAAATAAAAACTATTGCGCAGTGGATGGAGGCCTTTCATGTCTTTGTGGCAATCTACTGCGTAAAATACCCAGACGATTGATTGATTGTATACTATTTAACGTCCCTCTCCAGAATATTTCACTGATATGGAGGCGTCACCATTGCCGGTGAAGGGTTGCAAATTTAGGCCTATGCTTGGCACTTACAGTCTTTGAGCCGGGAGAGATCTTTATCCTGCCTCGGTTTATATGGACTCATCCGAAGGACCGCCCCATTTAGTCACCTTTACGACAAGCAAGGGGTACTGAGGACCTATTCTAACCCGGATCCCCACGGGGAAATACCGAGACGATTGATTGATTGTATACTGTTTAACGTCCCTCTCCAGAATATTTCACTGATATGGAGACGTCACCATTGCCGGTGAAGGGCTGCAAATTTAGACCTATGCTTGGCACGTACGGCCTTTGAGCAGGGAGGGATCTTTATCGTGCCAGCCACACCTGCTATGACACGGGACCACGATTTATACGGTCTCATCCGAACAACCACCCCATTAAGTCGCCTTTTACGACAAGCAAGGGGGTACTGAGGACCTATTCTAACCCGGATCCTCACGGGGTAATACCCCGACGAGGTTGGGCAGCTCATGACATACGCACAAATCTTCAGGGCATAGCGAAGTCCTATGGAGATGAAGCTGCCATAAGTTACGATGAGAAATTCAGACAATGGCGTGAAGTTGCCTCACGAGCTTGCCCTTGGGATACAAAAAACTCAACTTTTTCATGATTCAATGGTTCAAGGCTTTGAAGCAAAAACAAAACTAAAGAAGCACTCCTTTCGTGCAACCCCCACAAACCAGAAATACTGCTTCACGTTTAATAATACAGGCTCCTGTAACAGAGGAAACACTTGTTTTTTAGATTAGTGTCGAGTCAAGTGATTTGAGGTACGTGGCTATAGTCACTTTCTTTGAAACTTTGTCGAAGCATACTTGATATAAATGTAAGGCATATAGTGACAGCCTGAAAAATTCGCGTAATTTTCTACCACGGATTTAACAGAAATTGAGATTTCGCGGGATTATGACCCCGTGGCAAAAAGTACGTCTACAGTTTTCTTAACTTGCATTTGCAGAAAAAAGTAAGGTACTATTGTAACGTGCAAGGGAGGTCACTGCCTGTGAACCCCCGCAGGCTCGTACCCGTGATAAAAACGGATAGCCTTGAGATGCTGAAATATGTACAATGCGCAGTCTTAATCACTTGGTACTGCGTTATATAAGGTCTTTACTGGTAGCGAACAAGTGACACTGGCAGGGAAGTCCACCACCAGCGCACTTCCACAGAGACAAGCAGGGATGACCGCACACTTGCCCTTGCGCAGTGACAAGCAGGGATGAACACACACTTGACACTAATACGGTTCTCGCCTAGAGACACTGGCAGGGATGTCCGCACACCAATGCTCTACCACAAGATGAAGGCAGGGATGTCCACACACCTTATCTTGCGCAGCAACAAGCAGGGATGTCCGCACACTTGCTGCTAAGAGATGCCAATCACAGAGTAGGGATGACACCAAATCTGTCAAGTAATAAGCAGGGATGTCCACACACTTACTATTTAGATCAGTACAATATAAGCAGGGAAGTCCGCACACTTATACGTACCTTCACAGGTTTTTCGAGTTTAACCTCTAGAACCGCTCCCGAATGATTGTCAGTAAAAACCCTATATATCCTAATACCATATATAATACATAGTGATTATTTATTTACAAACTAATTAAAACACTAATCAAGCTTCCAGTCAATAAATCTTTATCTAGCCAACTAAAGTAATATACAATGATTATAATTGATAACTTTAATTCAAATTCAACACTAATTAAGTATTTTTTTCGATGTATATAATAAGTAATTAATAATAACAAGGGCGATAACTTTCGCTAATAAAATACATAGAAAACAGCTTTCCGCTTCATTATTTATTTTCTTGGTATGCTGATCTTCAATAGGAAAATATTTTTTTTAATATGAAAAATTTAAACTTTATTTCGGAAGTGAAAAAAAGTTTTTTTGTATCCAGATATAAGGGGAAAGTACCAAATCCCTTTAAAAAAAGCATGATGTTGCATTATTTTTATTCATTTATTTATTTATTTTTTTTTGCATTTCGTTGTTGTTGATGATGAATTAATATGAATCTCATAGTAATATTTACATATTTTAAATAAACTGAAACTTAAAAAAAAGTTATTGAAAAATATTGATTGAGTGTTTAATGTGTTTTCTTGTTTACTTTCGAAAATATATTCATTTTTTAAGAAAAATGTATATGAGAAACATAAAAATATTAGTAGTTTTCCTTTTTTGGCAGTATGCATGCTCACAGTCATGAGGAAATCTGAGGAAAAAAAAGTATCTTGTGTACCTTGAACAATTCTTCTATGTGTCAATTTGTACATGTCTTAATTTTTTTGATCCCACAAATGTCATTTAACCTGTGACCAACCAATAAAATGAAAATGTTGTGTGCAAATTGTAAAATGTTTTTCAGAATTTTTATTTTGCATTCCATAAAATAGTTGTACATATAAATCTTGCAATTTAATGCCATGATAATTTTTACGTGTAGCTGAGAACATATATTATGTTTATAACCAACATTATTTTTCAAAACTGCATACAAACATTCTACGTAGCTCACTGTATTTCTTTCTGATATGTTAGTATACGGTGATTATACACCATCTATTTAATCAACTTCCTTCACATAAAATCTGAATTGTTTAATTAATGTATTTTTGCCATTTACTTTTCAGGGGGACTACTTTGTAAACTTTCTCATATGTGACTATTCATTTATTGAGTTTTAATTTTTATTTCTTTTGATACCTAATTGACAAGTATTATCTTGGGATATTAAATGAGATGGCATATTGTTTAATGTTTTTCTTTTTCCATTCTTAAAAAAACTTTAAGCTTAATTCAATCCTTGTCACAGTCTTGTAGAGATTGATTGGTTGTATATTTTAACGTCCCTCTCCAGATTATTTCACTGATAAGGAGACGTCGTCTTGTAGAGAAGTATCTGTCTTGTAAAGAAGTATCTGTGAAGTGTCAAAAAAATCTTGTCATTGTCACGCTATGATTTTATTAAGTTATCATAATGCATTACATATCTGTTACCTTTCAACAAAAATATTTATCAGACAAGGAAATGTCATTCAACAATATTTGTGTATGCTGATTTTCTGATTAATTATTTAAAATGGGCTACAAGTTGTATTTTTGGAAAATCATATCAGATGGGATGCCGCCTTTGCTTGGAGTGCTTGGAAATGTTCACCTTTATAATTTACACTTTTTTCAGTCCTTGGAGTGTCAAATATTGTCAAGTTACAAGGTGGCATTGCACCAGATACGTCATGGAATATCACGAAATGGGGGTCATATGTTGATAACCGAAAGCTCTCCACTTTAGTAAGACATTTTTCATTAGAGAATGTTATTTTGAATATCATAGAAAAGATGAAAAAACAATCATCACCCTAAAAATTTAAAATCTGTAAATGGTGACTGAAGATAGAACATAACACAAATTTGGAGAAAATGTATCTAAATTGAATATATAATATTTTTTCATATGTCAACACTTCATTGTAATATTTGCATCATTATATATTGGTCATATTTATTGAACATAATTTACATAATGTCAAATCAAAAATAAAATTTTTAGTTTGAAGACGCTAAAGAAAGAATTTACACAATCAGAAACATCAGTGACGGGAGTACAGAGTAAGTTGACAGTCATAATTTTAAGAAATCATGAATAATATCTTATAGATTGATGTTGAATTGATGAATGTAAAGAAACAATTTATATTTGACACATCATGTATGGAGTATAATATTTTTGTTTCACAGATGCATGCTATTTTCACAGATACTATGATCCACACTGGAGACACCTTCGTTGGATTAAGATGACAGCTTAAACCACAAGTTAGAAATGAAATGAACAAAACTGGAATAGAAGAGAGATTGAAAATAGTTGGGAATAAGGCAAATTACATTGGTTTTAGGTCAGATGAGACGTTCCTCAAAATCTGTTTAGTATATTTTCGTAATGTATGAAAAATATTTATAATTTTAATAACATTCTGATTTCTAAACCAGTATCTAAACGTTTTTAACAAATCCAAACACTTAAAAATTTGAAATTGGAAAATTATTTTTCTTCCCAAACGGTTATATAAGAAAAACTACCCCTGGTATCTTGTGGAAATGCCTGGTAAGGTACCTCAATTTTTTGTGAGTAAGCATGTTTAAGTAACATTACTTCAATGACAAACTCTTTAAAGCGGCACAGTGAGTCAAAATCATATCTTAATTTTAAGATTCTGTAGCATACAGAGAAAGACTTACGAAAATTATGAGTATATAGCGAAGATATGACAATTAAACTGCAAGAATTGACTCCACAATATAAGTGCCGGAAAAACAAAGGTTGTATCTACCGTTTCGTTGTTTCTTATATGTCAAGGTCACGCTACTCTTATTTTTAGCTCAAACTTGTAAACAAAATTCAACTGGAGCATGCAAAGGTGAGAAATATGTTCTAACAACTTTTAAAAAGGATTACATCAAATTTTTTGGTCTAGTTATATTCATTCGTGGATACCTGAGACCATGGTAACTATGGAAACTTATTCAACACTCTTCTGCGCACGCGTATTATAGGGGGGAAATACCGGGGTATTTGCAATATTTTCGTTCTGGGGCAGACAGAAATTATTTTTACTTTTATTTTTTTCCATAAAAATTTAATTTTTAGGTTCTGAAACCTGTAATTTTCTGAAACCTAATACTTTAAGGAATTGAACAAAATTTACAGAGGTATGCGAAAATTCTACATTTGTCTATTTTCCCCTTTGTGCGTCACTGTGCCACTTTAAAAATTTTATATATTATTTAAGGAACGTCTGTCCTTAACAGGATGGGACAGAACATAAATGTCGGAGTTCAATATTTCAAAGACGTCCTGTTTATAGAGGCTGAAATTGTTATATCCTCCATTTTGTTGAATTCTTCTATCTCAGAAACCGATAAAAGACTATATCCAATAAAATCTTGAGTAATGGGGAGAAAAAGCTATTTATTGTTAACAATAAGAGTGCAAAATAATATATTATTAATACTCATGACCTTAGTGTTTGCAATGAATAAACTTGCAGCTAGATTTTTACAAACGTCCAGGGTATATGTACATGAATGACTTCTTCATGTTATTCTCTGTATAGCATATCAATGGATTAGAATACAGATGTTTGACTGTAATGTTATCTGAATAGCATATCAATAGACGAGGATACAGATATTTGACTGTAATGTTATCTGTATATACTATCAATAGACTAGGTTATCTGTATGGTATAGTCCCCCCATTATTTTTGCAAACATAAGACATAATATGGGCATTGACAATTGGGGTTTACCTTTTGTTGTTGGTTTAGTCCCCCCCCCCACCCCTTTGAATTTGCCTCGGACGCCTATATAACGTTATTTATTGAAAAGGGACAGAATTTGATATATGTTGATATAATTTATTTAAATATAATATTTTTAATAAAACTATTGGCATTTGCTTTGAATCTGGATAGTTCTGGGGTAAATAAAACACGTTCATTCAGAGGATCTGTGAAAACGCTGAAGGGGAAAAATAAGAGTATGTGCTGACCCGGCAGGGGGAGTGATTGGGTAGGGCATATTAAAAAAAAAACTGAAAAGCAAAACTTCCGAGATATCAGACTTACTTAGTAAAGACTTACATCTAAATTCTGTCAAATATTAAATTAATTGCATGTGTAAATGTTTTGCACATTTACAATGAGACAGTTAAACATGTTTAAGTTAAAATTTGAGCGCAGGCCTTAAGAAAAGTGAAAAATACTGTCTCTATTAACTTAAGACCTGCAGATCGTTAAAATTGAATTTTTTAGCCACACTTGTTGTTACAATTATAAATAACAACGATAGGTGGCGAAAACCAGAAGTGCTTTTTTGTAACATCTAAATTATAAAATATTTTTGAACAAGCCAAGCGATAATTTGATGGAGAAATGTCCCCATACATCTAACATTTCAGTTAGTAAGTACACGAGCACCTAATCCCTGCTTGCAGAGAATCACGTGTTTAAAGCTTATGCAAACAGTAGATTAAATGAGTGAAAAACTACAAAAGCTTGACTCGATCGAAACAAAGCTTAATCATTTCAAATTTTAGATCAAAAACGTAAAAAGCTCATTGGCTGGAGTAGAAAAGAGGATGGCTGATGTAGAAAAGGCGATGGATTTTATGAACCAAACATATGAACAAAATAAACAAGTAATGTGAATACCCTGAATAATTTTATTCAAACAAAAGAAAAAAATGTTGAGGACTTAAAACAGCTCATGCACAATATGCAGCTCGACAGATCTAACATAAAGAGGCTCGACAGGGAGATGAAAAGACATTCAAATATGATCGAAGACATCTCAAAATGGGTAGAGCAAATGAGGAGAGAAAAGACAAACATGGAAAAAAAAAGTGACGGATTTACAACATAGATCCATGAAAATGAATCTAGTGTTTAGAAACTGGGGGAGAAAAGAGAAACGAAGATACACAGGCAAAGATCAGACAGTTTCTTGCATGGGAGTTTGACATTCACCTCCAAATCGAGTTTGGGAATGTACACAGGTGTGTGAGATATGTAAGGGAGACATCGCCAATCTTTGCCCCTTCCTTTACCAGGAAGACCTCGTCCTAGTACTCGAGAGATCCAAAGGGCTCAGTGGCTCCAATTTCGGCATACAACGTCAATACCCGCCGACCATGGAGGAGCGTAGACGTCAACTTATCCCGGTGATGCGGCAAACTGGTAAAACTAGTGCGCGATAAACTGTACGTAAATGGCTACTTATATGAGCCCGACGTAAGTATGACGAACTTGATGAGGAGCCAATGGATTACGCCCGCGCTCTCCAGCGCCCCCACCTTAGCAGTCCGATGGATTTAGGAATACCGGTAATAGGGAGACGCGGTCGCAAAAACGGATAATTGTGTTTCCAATTCAAGGCAACGCGACCAGCATACGGGCAGGCTACTCCTACAAGTAAGAGCCTCGGTTAACGTCCCTTCGCTCCTTTTATACCTCGGACTCTTACATCCGAAGGCCATTTTCTAACGAGCTGTTCCGCCTGAAATTTTGGGCGGAACGTTTATGCGTGGAATAAACTGTTAATAGTAATTTTCAGGTACCTACGTGTTTGCATGGGGTATGAAAGCCACAAGAAATAATAAAATCCATTTTATTCAGTGTGCATTATTGTTAAATAATGAAAATTGTCATTATTCCAATTTGTCACCAGAAGTACTTTTGATTTGACTTCACATTAATTTTGCGGATTGCTTGTCAGGAAACGAAATTTTCGTTGCATTTCACTGGTTTCGTTTCGTCAGATTTTCTGAATTCCATTTCCGAATTGTAAACAGACGACTTGTTTCAATTTCTGCTTCGATTTAAAAAATAATGGATTTATTGCTAATACGAGAGGTTAACAGTGTTTAATGCGTAAGTTTTATCGTAAATATTGAGTATTTTATTATTTCGTACATTCGTTAATATACAAAGCCTAATTTTCTTAATAAAATATTTTTTTTCACTTGGGGTTTCAGCGGCGAGAATTTTTACAATGGATGCTAGAGGTTACGCGGCGCCAAGTCAAAAGTATCTCGCCGTGAACCTTAGCATGCTGGAGTAACGGGCAGGCTAAAATGGACAAGTAAACCAATACAATGAAATAAAAAAGTCAAAGAATGTAAGTGATCTTAGTATTTTATCGTGAAATGTTTGTCGTTCACTGGTAGAAAAATTAACAAATGATTAATTTTTGACAGTTATTAATTCATTTCATATCATTTGTCTCTGTGAAGCATGGATAAGTAAAGATGATTCGTTTGAGTTAGAGTACGATAAAATTGTTATACAAAGGGAAATCAAAGGTGGGGGTATTGTCATTTTATATAGGAATACAATGCCTTTCAAATTATCTGCAGTAGATATTATTTTTGATAGTATTATATGGTTAAAACTATGTACCGCAAATCAATACCCGGGCATGTTAAGGAAGCATACAAGTAATTTTTCGGAAAATTTGACATTTTAAAGAAAATTTAGTTTGATAATTTACCAAAACCGCTGATAAACGTAAACTATTCTTATCTAATGCATAGAGAAAAAAGTGTGTCTGACGCAATGACGTGCACCACCACTACGGCGTCACGTGATTTCTATTAATAGCGAACTTTTCATTAATAAACAAGATGTGTTTGTGAAACACTGTGCGCCCGGCGGCAAAAAAGTAAAAAAAATATTTTAGCATATAGGTCAAGGTCACAAGGTCATTGATCCTAGTATATTTGAAAGAACTTAATTAGTAGAGTATGCATACCAAATATGAAGTCTTTATCTTTCATTGTTCAAAAGTTATGGTGATTGTTCAAAAAAGCTATTTTTAGCATATAGGACAAGTCTCTATCTTTTATGGTTCAAAAGTTATAGCAAAGGTTCAAGTTTGCAGAAAAAAAAAATCGGGTGAGCGATGTGGCCCCTGGGCCTCTTGTTGATAAAATTTTAAAGGGCACCTTTAGTCAAATATTTTCTTTTTACTAATCAATAAAAGTAATTTATCAATGGACACATGACAATTCTGCACCTCTTTATCTGCAGCGGTTTAGCCGATAAACCAATTACAATTTGACATCTGCTGCCTGCTCACGGAATCACACGAGCGTGAAAGCTGCAAAAATTCTCTTATCAGCTGTGGAATGTGAACCGTCACGAATGTTACCGCGAGAGTCTTTTACTTTACAATTAGCATCATGGCTTCACAAACAGATGAAATTAAAATATTAGAAGAAAATGACATTTCGTTTGATTTGGATGTTGACGAGGAATTAAACAATAAAGAAGATCTTAGTGAAGATTCTTCTGACCATGAAGAGACAGATTATGATACTATGTGGTCAGAAAATGTTGGCTTTGGTATTCTCTCATACCAGTATGAGCCTTATGCAACTTCTGATGAAAACATTTCAGACAATTCAGAAGGTGACGAGGAAGACAGAACACATAACACAGACTGGTGAAGAATACTTTAATTTTCTTTTAACTCAAAGTTGTAATTGTTTCATTAAGGTCAAAAATATTTTAACAAAGAAAATTTTAAACAAATGTTTCCTTTATATAATTTTTTTTCTAATACCCAAGTAGGTGTTCATGTCAATGCTGCACAATCATGGCATCAAATAACGAAAACAGGTGCTGTCAAGTGATACAACAAGTAAAGGAAGAGATTTTAAGAACCAACAATATTACTAATATGCATGGCAATTGTCAAATAAACTCAAAATGCTAAAAAACTATATACTCTTTTTAAATATTTACACTTTACCACATTTATTTACTCTTTTAAGCCACATTAATATTATGTTTAAATACTTTTTCGGAGTTTTCCATTGAAATATGGTGGAGGTCAAACAGTTTAGATGATTTCAAGCATAACACATCATCCTGGGTTTAGAACAGTTTGTCTTGATATTCATGTACTGAGAACTGCATACTATTAATATCGACAACAATATTGAGGGAACTTGAAGAATCAACAAAGTAAGTCAATTCTATCATCCATTTCTTTTCAGACTGATAATTAATTCAATTATTAATAATATAAAATGGCATCTATTTTTGATATATTTACATATATTTATTGAATTTCAGACAACATATATAGATACACAGCTTACAGGCAGTTTGTACGTTGGAGTTGGGGCTATTTAGGCAAGAAGGTCAGAGTAGTCATACCATCTTGTGCAGTCTAAAAATCAGAGAAACTTTCCCGCTTCAACCTGGAGAAACTCACACAGGGTTTAATTTTGCTCATTGAACCTACTAGATTTTTCCAATACTGCTGCTTCTTTCACAGGATGAGAATACGCATGGCACAATGGCGGTGGAGGAACTACAGTCATCTTGGCACATATCTCACTATTCATTTTTACCTTTTCACTAATTTTAAGGGTTGTGTCCATTATTGTTTATGCATATTCTTTAATAGAAAAATGGAAATGAAAATATTAACTAGGAGACTTATTGTTCATAGAACAATAAGAGGTCTTTCCACCTCCTTTGAATTACAAATTTGTTTTATATCTGACTACTTAAAGAAGACGGTACGGTTTGAGCTTTATTGTGCCCTAAAAATTTAATGTTCTTAAAAAGTTATGAAATTGGCTTTAACAATAGTTGAGTAGATGAATATGATAAATCATTAAAGAATATGGCATGAAGAAGGGCCTTTCGTGAAATATAACGTCATTAATTTGGTACATTTTTAAGTTTAATGCAGAAAAGCTTCAAAATGACTCGTTTTTCAGCTAATTTTTCTTTAGAAAATAGTGTCTGCCACCGTCGCCCGCTTTTATTTTTGGATATATTGTGCAAATTGCTATGAAAAATCCCATATCTCAATATCTTTCCGGGCGACGGTGGCAGAGTATGTTTTCTGAAAGAAAATTCCACTGGAAATTGATGTCTTCTGCAACTTATAAGAAAATACGGGAAAATGCACAGGTTAATGACGTCACAATTAGCATTTAGGAGATCATATGAGAAAAACCTTTTGTGTATTCTTACTGAAGAGAATTTCTTTGATTCAGAAATAATGAATTTTAATTTCTAATAACACTTTAATATTTTAGAAAAATATAGGGCTTAATTTGTGTTGAAACCGTACCTTCTTCTTAAATTCCATGAAAAAAAAAACAAAATTGTCTTAAAGCATAGAAAAAATGATTTATATTTAAAAATATGACCTTGACCTTTGATCTTCAAAAAAATATTCAAGGTCAAGGGTCACAATGCAATTGACGCCATGCTTCTACGACTCATAGTTTTCAAGTTATAAGGTTTAATAGTAGGTACATAGATGTTAAAGGGCAACAACTCATATAAGGGGTCATCAGATCCTTTCAAACTTATACAGTGAAGTTAGGCCTTTAGACCCTTAAGACATTAGTGAAGGTTTGGTGTCTCTACGGTCTACAGTTTCGGAGGAGTAGCGATAACAAGGTTTTTTGCACAAGGGGCAATAACTTTTAAAAGGGTTAATGTTAAGGGACAAGAATGAAATCTTTGAAATAGTTTTAAGAGTACATATTAACGATGCATAGACATTAAGTATATGTTAAAAGACAAAATATTAGGTTACAGACTACTAATTTTACCCCTATTTCATTGACCACTCAAGTAGTTCCAGTTTAAAAATAGAGGTTTTTTCTTAAAAATTCTTTGGGGTGTTTATGGAGTAGAATGGGGTTATTTTTGGGCATAAATGGAAAGGAGAGGGTCTGAAAAAAATTCTAAAAATGATTATAATGGGAAATTTTGCTTTTAAGTGCGTAGTAGGAAGGGTGTAAAGAGGCCCATATTTACACTTTCCCCGAAGAGAAAGTGAAAAAAGCAGGGTAGGGGTTATTTGCGATGCCATAAAAGGACTTGCAGACTATGAATGTTCCTGAGAACTTGATAAATTTTTGGACTTGAAATGGTCTTACTCTGTGCCAAGTTTCAGGTAAGTTGAGCCGGTGTAATTTTTTAAAATATTTTTTATATTATAAAGGAATGTATAGCAAAATAATTGGTAGTGTGTGTCCTATCAGGTCAAAGGTCAAAACTCGTGTTAATCAGTTTTTTGGCACTTTTCGGATAATTTGGAACTAATTATGCTAATTGTTGAAAAAATTAATGGATAAAATTATATTTTGGAGAAGTTAAATGGATTTAAATAATTGAAAAGGGGGAGGGGGCACCTGCTCATGTTGTCAAAGGGTATGACATAATGTGTGCAATTGATGTGTGTCAAGAATTTATGCAATATGAATTTTGATTCTTTATATAATGTTGTAGGTAACATAGAACCCATTCCCCACCTATCCTGTTATCTTACATGTCAAATGGAGTTCAAAAACCAAGGTATGTTTTTAACTTTTGATTGTTCAGATTACACTATTGTTAGTAGGTAAGAAATGCCTAATTTCTCAAAACTTTAGCTAATTATAGTTGTCCCAATTACTTATTAATTTGACACAATAACTTATTAATTATGAATGTGAACTGAAGTTAAAATGCTTTTAAATTCATTTTTTTAGTGGCTCATATTTAGAGGATTGTGGAGTTGCATATACATGCAGTTGTAGCCAGGATGGGTGACTAAAAGAATTCAGACCAGTTGCAAGTCAGAAGTGAACAATTTTTGTACCAGAAGCAGATAAAGTGAGCATTCAGAAAACAAGATACAGCTGTCATCAATATTACAGTCAAAAGCAGCCAAGTTAAAGGTATACAATCAACTGACTCATAGTTTGTATTATTTTTGTTTGTTTTCTTTTTTATATACTGTTTTCATCTGTTCATCATCATCTGTTGCTTATTGATATATACTCTCTAAAACTTTCTTTTTTTTTTCCTTCATCTTTTGGAAATGAACATCTGCTGTCTGATTGCTGGCACTGATCTGTGATTGTCCAAGACAGGGGAGGTCAGTAAGGTGCTCAACATTTCATATGGATGTTTGGTCCTACTGTCTTTTTCTACTCTTGTGGAATCTTGGACATCATTGTCGGTGGTCGCATATCAGACAAAATCATCATTTTTTTTGACAAAGACAGGTGTTTTAGAGAATTTGGATAAACTTTGTGCAGAAATAGTGCTCCACATGACAGGCAGAATTTATGTACTCCAGTTTAATAGAACCTTCCCTACCCCCCCCCCCCACTTCCTGTTCTTAATAGTGAACTTCCAAGCAACTCCAGGACTAATTATATGTGACACAGGCATGGTATGTATTTTCTGTGTTAAACAATTCAATGTATGTATAAATGTGTTTTAATTGTTTTGTTCTTTGGTACCTTTACAGTGCAGAGTTGCCTCCCCTTTTTTACAGCAGCCCGAAGAATGTATGTAGGTAAAATGTACATATAAATTCCTTTTTTTTGTAAATTCAGAATTATAAAATCCAAATTTTCATAGAATTTATGGTATTTGTTGTCTAATCATGCATATTGTTACAAGAAATATCCATCAAAGAAGTCTAAATATGACCAGGGATAATCCAATTAGAGTTGTAAGTACCACTTCCTGACAGAGGCTGAATCGACCAGGTTGGATAATCTGCTTATAACAGAGGTATTAATCTCTTTTTCTTAGCTTTTATACTGATTTTTCATAGCCTAAACATTGTAGAATTTTTTAATATTAGTTTTACTAAAATTTAAATGTGCTAAATATTTTTATTTTTAATATTTTCAAGAATTTTATGCTTTTTGTAGGTATTTTTTGAAAAAAAAATTAAGATATTTATTAAAGTGATTGTTTATGTTTTTTTCTAAAAATCTGTGTAGGACATATTTATCTAGTTTACAAAAATATAAGAAAAGAAAATAACTGTAATATGTGTGAGTTGTGAGCATTTCAAATCTGAGATCTGTGTGTCTAATGCTTATTTTACCCTCTGCTTTAAGGTGTTCCAGCACATTATTTAAAGGACCATAACTCTGTTTAAGGATCATCAATTTCAATGAAACTTCATCGGCCACTTTGTATAAACCAAAGACACCAGCATGTCAAATTTCATCAAAATCAGACAAGGTTTGTGTCCTTATTAGGTTACAGACTACTAATTTTACCCCTATTTCATTGACCACTCAAGTAGTTCCAGTTTAAAAATAGAGGTTTTTTCTTTAAAATTCTTTGGGGTGTTTATGGAGTAGAATGGGGTTATTTTTGGGCATAAATGGAAAGGAGAGGGTCTGAAAAAAATTATAAAAATGATAATAATGGGAAATGTTGCTTTCAAGTGCGTAGTAGGAAGGGTGTAAAGAGGCCCATATTTACCCTTTCCCCGAAGAGAAAGTGAAAAAAGCAGGGTAGGGGTTATTTGCGATGCCATAAAAGGACTTGCAGACTATGAATGTTCCTGAGAACTTGATAAATTTTTGGACTTGAAATGGTCTTACTCTGTGCCAAGTTTCAGGTAAGTTGAGCCGGTGTAATTTTTTAAAATATTTTTTATATTATAAAGGAATGTATAGCAAAATAATTGGTAGTCTGTGTCCAAAAGAGATATTAAAAGAGCTAAATTTCTCATTTTTGGAATGACCTTGACCTTTACATGAATTTTAAGGTCAAAGGTCAATGAATCTTATGCAGTTGGTCCCATGTCTCTACGACTTTTTTTTGAATTTTTTAATTATTTGTAAAATTCAAAAAGTTTCAGGGGCAATAACTCATTGAAGAGTTCACCGAATGCTTTCGCAATGAAAAGATTGAAGAGTCCCCATAATTAGTCGAAGACATTGGTGAAGGTTTCATACCTCTATGGTTTACGGTTTCGAAGGAGTAGCGATAACAAGCATTTCTTGCGAAAGGGGCAATAACTTCGAAAGGGGTTAAGGTTCATTAACGCAGGGTGAACTGCAATAATCTTTTACGGAGTACATTTTTATGGACTATAGTAAATCTTTTCGATATATGTTGAAACTCAAAATCACACGGCGGAAAAATAATAATTATGGAAAAGAAGAAACAGAAGGAAATCAATAGGTCTTTCCACAGAAAGGTGGAAAGACCTAATAATGTAATAATTTGTTTGATAAAATTCATACATGGCATCAATATTATGTAATTAAAGTTGTCTTACCGTAAGTACTTCGTGATTTTACTTCTCTCACAGTTAAACCACCTCTCTTAAATTTAGGAAAGGTTATTTTGTACCTAGCTTTTCCCTCCTGTGTTTCGTCTTGAGGTTTTCTGCCATTTTCAATGAAATGCAAGGCAGAGAGGATTAGTCTGGAACAACTTTAATGTAGTAAAGCATTTTATTGCTATGCATTTAATAAACAAGCTTTTAATAACTTCCTAAATTTCATTGATGTAAAATTTATATATTACCTGCTTAGCATCCCCTGGTATGAAACATGGTACATTTTAGGGGCAAAGTGGTTGACAACAGAATGATAAGCTTCTAGATCTGAATTCTGGTGTCCTGTTGATAATTTTGGAACATCTTTTTGTATTGTTTTGAAGGGATGATTTCCAGCACCTTTTCACATGCCTTTGTGCCTAAATAAGGATAAAATAAAAACAAAACTTCTGACACAATTCTACCACTTGTTATAAATCAAGGATATGCATGTATCTCCTTACTTGATTTGAAGCAATGTTTTTTTTCTCTCCGTCCATCTAAATTTCCATGGCTGCATTTTGGGTATAATTCTCCATGACCTTCATGTACATTTTGAAGATGATTTCGAAGAGAATGCCACTTTTTGAGCATCAGCTGTCGGCTTCCTCTTGGGGATGTTTTCAGTTCTTCTCCCCTTTAGCTACATGCCATACATCAAATTCATTACGTGTTTTGGGCAAGTTCTCTCGAACCCACTTGTTGACTTGGACATGACGATCAGTTACTAATGTGCCTATTTCTACCTCAACATCACAAAAAGAAGCCATTGTTCTAATCAAACCTTCTAATTCCATGTGGGAACTACTTTTGACTTCATTTGACTACAATATATGTATATATACATATATATTTTAACAATTAGGAAAAAATGGGATAAAATGATTAAGATACTACATAAATACGAAAAGAATACATGTATCAGTAATGAACACTCAACAGTACCGGAACAAGGTCTATGTGCACAATTAGCCCCTCATCTAGATCTATCACTGAATAAGTCCCATATTTTGCAGAGTGTTCAAGGCTGTCAGCTCGGCCATCTCCACCCAGTGGATTTCCTTGTTGCTTCACATATTCTACATAAGACTCTTCCAAATATGAAAAATTCCAGGATGTATATAGCACTTTTGATGAATGTAAAATGTTGACAGTTTTGGAGCTTGAACATTCATGAATTCAAACATTCTGACAGCTTTACTTGGAATGGACCCTGATAGTACAATTGATGTTGATATCAGCAGGTTTCCTGCAGGTACCTCCCCAATATAGGGTTGACTATTCCATGTTGATTTTAAATTACAAAGAATACATTCCACTTCAACTGAAATGAATGATCCTTTTATTTGTTTTATCTTCCCCACAACTGGAGACTTGCATCTGGAACAGGTATGAAATAACTTCATCAACTGAAATTGAAACACAAAGATTTTCTTCTCTTCTCTTGCATTTGGTTTTCTGACAAGCAAATGAAAAAAAACACTTTTTTTTAAAAGAAAGTTGATCATGCAGAGTTTCCCAGCATAAATAAATATGAAATACCACCTATAAACTCACTCATTTTCCTCGGAGGAATACTCCATGGAATCATCACTTCAGGATGTTCTTGATATTCAGAATCAGAAGAAATTTCCAGGTCGGAGGATTCTGTTGGCATGTCATCCTAGTATCTTAGGAATTGATCACTCATAGATTGTTCATTATCTTTTATATTGCACGGATTTATTTGAGTCCCTGATTGAAAAAAAAACTTCCATTACACAATTTATTTTTTTTTAAATTAGATTAAAAGAAACTCTTGAATCTCAGATAATGTTCATCTTAAATTTACCTTTGGTAGATGTTTCAGATTTCGTTTGGCTAGATTTACTTCTTTTATTCCATGACTTTTTGTCTGACTGAAGGCTTCTTTTGATTTGGATAATCCTTCTGAACCTTTCAAAAAGTCTCAATTAAATAAATATACACGACTGTGGAACAGGACATACATGTATGCATACTCAGTTCACATATTAATTATTTTTTAAAGGGTATGGTATATTTCTATTCATTTTCAAGCTTACATTGTTTACATTGTCAGTCATTGTGCAATTTGAATCTTCTGATGATTTTCTAGCTTCAGTTTCTTGTATAGATTTATTCTGAACTTCTGTTTTCCCTACAATGATCTGCATTAAGATATCTTCTTAAAATAGTTTGTAACGAATTACCAGTATAAACATTTTCCAGACATTCTAATAACATTTACTTACAGCATCTTTGTTTAAGGTGTAAAATGTAAAATCTACTTACTCTAGAATTTTCTCGTTTTACAAATGACCCTCTCATCCGTTTCCTTTCATTTTTCTCTCTCTCATTGGATTTCTCCATCTCAATAGAACTTAAATCACGTTTTCCTAAAACACTAGGGTGATGTTTTGTTGGTACTGACCCAGGATTTAGAACTTTGTTCTTCACTGGAATTCCTTGTGATTTTTTGAATTGATACTCAAATGGATAACAAGAGTCATCGAAATGTAATTCACAAAGACTGGAATATCTGGTAGGGCCCTCAGGCCATTTTCTCTTAAGTCTAACAAAGGGGGTGCGTCGATTTACCCAAATGGACCCAAATGGAACCCAAATGGACCCAAATGGAACCCAAATGGACCCAAATGGAAACTCAAATGGACCCAAATGGAAATCAAATGGACCCAAATGGAATATAAATTATAAATATTATATCGTATTTCAAGTGTTTACTTAGTTAAAATATAGAAAATAATGAAATTAAAACAAATTGAGAATATTATAATATCATTATTTTCTTCAATTGTATTTTAAGAAATGCGATTTAATTCTATTTGTTATAACTATAATTGAACATACTTGAATACAAAACTGAAGTATTTGATATTTTGTATGGCCGTAGGAACGGAGGTGTGTGTGGGGGGGGGGGGGGGTTTGGAGGCCATGCCCCCCACCGAGGTGTCGTTGGGCCGAGTAGTCTGTCTTCCCCCCCCCACCTGCCCCTACCCCCAAATAATTTTGTCGGTATATGGAATACTACCAAAACTTCATGTTTCAAAAAACAATATTACAGATTATTAAGTTTAAAAAATCCATTTGTAACTATAAGTTTATTTATTTTCATCATTTAAATAAGTATTTAAATACAATAATACATATTTAATATTCCATTTGATTTCCATTTGGGCCCATTTGAGTTTCCATTTGGGTCCATTTGGGTTCCATTTGGGTCCATTTGGGTTCCATTTGGGTCCATTTGGGTAAATCGACGCGCCGAACAAAGGCAGTCCACTTTAGTACAAGATGTGGTTCCTTTTTAAATGGAAAATAGTGCAGGGACACTCCATCTAAATGTGTACTTGAACACCCACCCGCTACACATCTTCTACCCCTTTTTGTTTCACTGTATCACAGGACATGTTTATTTATATGCTATGTAGTATAACAACATTGAAGCTGTCCCTGCATCTGTTCACATTCTTTACGTCATGCAGCCGATAACAGCGGAAACTGCCGAGCTGAGGTTAATTTCACCGAGCATTTGACATTTTAATTAATTTCAGCTAAACCACACATCTTACAAACGTGATTTTTTCAGGACTGGATTTTAAATAACCAAATATATATTTTAATTGAACAATTATTTTTGACTAAAGGTGCCCTTAAATGATGGTCAAACCTGGTCTCTGTAATATCTGTGATATGTTCATATCTTAAAAATAGTAAATAAAATTTAAATGTTTTCCCACATTTAGGAATTTGCTATACCAGCAGAATGTTTTATGTTAAATACAAATTCAGTAATTGATGTTGACAGATTCAGTCACGCCGATTTGTGTAATCATTGTCATGTAGTTTTGAATTAAAGCACTAAACGGAGCAGACGTGTTTTCTTTGTTACAGATGTCTAGAACACGGACAGTACAGTCTTCATATTAGTCCTGTCAAGTCTCGTATGGTTTTCCTACAAGAAACAAATTAATAAAACAATGAAATCTGCTAAATGGTATCGATTTACATTAGAATGAGACATAAAACAGATTCAACCACGTACACCTTACTTGAATCAAAATATATGGATTCCTAGTAACTCGTACAGCAAAATATTCGTGATTTCCTTATTGCGTGTTTCTCTCATATGGGGATGCCAATTTGCCGGAAGAGAGATGCAAAATGTTCTGTACACGGCACTTAACCTGGGATCATTCAGCAGTGAAGAATTTAGTCAAAAACGGTATAGACCCTTTTTTCATGGTCTATACGGCACATTCAGCTTAACCATTTTCTTTTAGTTTGATGAAGACATCCATAATCCTGTATGAAATTGAACAACGTATGTCATGAAGTAATTTACAAAGGTCCTTGAAACTCCACGTGACCTTGACCTTTTTTTGAACTTGCAAAGAATACATTTTAAATAACCGGGTATATTATATCATTTACAATTTTAAACAAGAATAGACATGGGTTACCCCATATGTAGTATGACTGCTACCCCAAGAGGGGAATAATAAATATTCTACAGTCGGGTTCGGGGTGACTGTCACTTGTCAGTGACTATTTACTATTTTAGAATCACACACAGCAAAACAAAGATTTGATGAAATTTATTTTTATTTGCAATGAATCAATATGAAAAACTGGTACTTCCAGTTAAACAGGTACATGTATGCTTTTCAGTGATGATATTCATGTATTTACCTCACAAAAGGACTATATTTGCATTAAATATAAAAATAAAAAAATCACCACCAAGTCTTTCTATACTAAGAGTGTTTTAAATGTAAGTATGAAAACCTTTGTAATGTATTCATATTGCGCAGTTGGCTAAAAACGGCTGTAAATAATACTTTCAGTTTAAGGTATAGGAAAAGTCATATTTTATATTTCCTCTCAATTTGAGCACCTAAAGATTCTAAATACTTAATAAGAGTAGTGGGAGAAAGACTTGCAGTGTAAAGCTACATTCTGAACTGTAGGAGTTGAATATAATTTACTTGTATTTCACTATACAGATGAAATGAAGTGTATTCTAAAATGTATACAGTGGCTGGAACGTTATTGTTGACAACTTACAGGAACGATCACGTTACACGCACGATTCCGCACGATTAAACCTGTTACACGAACGATCTTTCACGTTCACGACTCTACACTTACACGGTCTTACACGATTGTTAACGCAAACGCACGATTCTTCACTCAAAATAGGTCAGAATATTTAGG